>NC_133538.1:400907595-401140095 GCF_048544455.1 Silene latifolia
TACGATGGACCGTGACTACTACCTCGACCTGAAATGGTTGAGAACTTTGGCCGACGGTAGCCTAGCCTGGAGAGTGTGGGGGATGAGTTGGATCGGGATCCCGGCTCCTGAGCACCTTCCACCAACCGAGCCGTTAGAGCTGGTGGTGACAGCTGTTGACTCCGACGAGGAGGAGGAGGATGATGACGTGCCCCGCCAGTTGCAGACCTATCTCATCGATGACATGATTCTCCAGGTGATGCCCGAGCCGAAGGAGGGGGAGAACGCGGCAGTCAGGGAGGAGAGGCCCAGGTTGGGGAGAGGACCCCGTAGAGTGAGATAGAGGACCGTTGAGACCAGACCACGGCCGGTAGCACCACCACAGCAGCACCCTTTCCCGTGCTACCCTTATCTCGACACCCCGGAGACGCAATCGAGTTACTTAGCAGAGAGAGTGTCATCTACCTTGACACTCCGGAACATGCATGAGATGGCGTACTCTCAGGGAATTGGGACCGTGGGACCGCATCCGGTTTGGTGGAGTGGAGTCGGGGACTACAGTGGGGTTTTCCACTCTTACGGAGTGGATCAGTCAGCTTGGGGACGCCTCAGTCCTTTCCCTATGGTGGTTTGATCCCATGGCACGTAGGTCCGGGAGATGGAGCGGGAGTTGATGCAGGGATCGGGTTATCGAGAGTGGGCACCTCGGGAGGTGATGGTGGTGGTGATGAGGTGATGGAGGAGGAGCAGCAGCAGCAGCAGGAGTGATACTCCTATTTCTTTATCTTTGTTATGATTGTTGGTCTTGGATGTTGGTAGTTGTTGGTTTTTAGAACCTTTTATTTTCGGATTTGTATGCTTGGCCATAAGGCCGGATTTTCTACTTGACTTTGTTGCAGGATTTTGTGAGTCGGGAGGTCATTCCGACTCAAGTTATGTGACAATTTTGTATATATATATGTGTGGTTATGGCAGGTTTCCCAAAAATTTTGACCTTTAGGTACTCGACAGAGTACCCTGTACTCGATCGAGTAGCTATAGGTGTGGCAGAAAAGAGACATTCTGATCTCAGGGCTACTCGATCGAGTAACCAAGACACTCGATCGAGTAGCACAGCACTCGATCGAGTACCACTACTTACTCGATCGAGTAGCACTGTTACAGGAACTTTTCGTAAATTAAATTTTTTTTAATTGTTATGTAATTGCAAGTTTGGTGTCTAACTTGGTTATTAGTGAGTAGTAACATGTTCGGACCGTTCAATTCATATGTTGGAAGTCGTGCCTAGTTTTAAAGGCGTATTTGATTCGAATAGTGGAGTTGTAATTATTCTAATTGCATTCATTTTACATCCGTTTAGTGTGCAAGTTATATTTCGCCGAATACAATATATATATACAAATTCCAATGATACGCTTAACATGCTTTCTCGACGGCGGCTAGTTCTTCGGATGAGTTGTGTATGTTTTTCTAATTTAATGAGAATATAATTAGTGAGTAATGTCCGTAATAAATAATATGGTTTTAATTTATGACATGATACAAGTAATAGGTAATATGTGTGGTATTGGTGGTGAACTTCGGGGACAAAGTTCCTTTTTAGAGAGGAAGAGTAATGTCGCAAAATAAAAAGGCTGATTTTGAGACTATGTTGTTGTTCGTTTATAATGTCTTGTTGATTATTTGCAAAGTTTTCTTTTACCGTGGTTACTTTGATTGTATGAAGTGAAAATTGGTTACTTTAGTTCGTCGAGTAATTCATACGTTGAAGTGAAAATTGATAGCATGATTAAAAGTTGGTCGTAAAGAGATAGTTGTGGTGCAATGTGTCGTAGTAGAATTGCGTTGTTGAGTAACATAGTGGTATAGTCGTGCGGCATGAAGTTGATATAAGATATGTTTCGTATTGATAGTTGTTATTAGTGAATGGAGTAGTCCCGTAATATGACGGGCGATCGTTGTTGGTGTTGGTTTGCATTGCAAGGTCGGTGTTTTAGACGATGGTTTGTAAGAGCCGATATACGTATACATATACATGTATATATACTTAGTACGTTAGATAATGATGATGACATGGGGGATGGCGTTTCAAGAGAGTAGGTGACTTGTGTCGAAAGTGTGGTGAGATCGTTATTCCCGTGTCTTGGGTGTTGAGGTAGGTGAGTTGAACTTCGGGGACGGAGTTCTTTTTAAGAGGGGAAGACTGTAATACCCGCCCTTTTAGGGACCCTTTGACCAGCATTGACTGACCTTGGGAGCGGGAATAGTTCTTAGAAGTGCGTGCCAAAGCCATCTTGGGTTACGAGTTATGGGTGGTACTCGATAGAGTAGAGGCTACTCGATCGAGTAGCGTGGTTACTCGATCGAGTAGGGGGTCACTCGATCGAGTATGTGTGGTACTCGATCGAGTATCGGGTTTTCAGCGAGGGTTTTAATCGCGTTTTGTTAAATCCGCAAATCATTTCCGCCTCATTCCTTCTATCCTTTAATCGCCCCTTTCCCTTCCCTTCACCATAAAACCTCCTTGGAAGCCTTTTGAAGGTCCTTGTGCCTTAGGAGAGCATAGCATGAGTCGGGTAGCGGTCTTTTGCCAGGTTTCTCCTCATAGGTATGTCGTCATCATCATCCATATCCTTGTCTTTGCAGTTAGGGTTTTCTTGATAGTAATAGATGGTTGTGTTGTGGTTATAGGCTTTGCTTGATTGTTGGATATGTCATATGTTGGCATGGATTGGTTGCAGTTGCTTAAAGGTAGGTTCGCCTACTCAGTTTCTGTAGATAGTCTAGTGTGTGTCGACTGTTGTGTCGTTGTTGATTGGTCCAGACGGTTGTTGATGTTGTATTGTGATTGCTGATTGTTTGTCTCTAGTTCTCGAGATGCGTTCTCGGCTGAGTGGAGTCACTTGCGGGAGTGGCTTCACGCCCTAGTTTTGCCCTTCGTGGAACCCGCCACGGAAGGGGATGTGCACATTAATGGGACAGGGTTATCGCTCGGTATGATGAGCGGGGATTTGGTGGGTACGGCTGCGGTCCCCCACTGGCAGGGCTGGTCCAGTGGACAGTCGGTGACGGAAATTGATCGGTGTGGGTGTGCTTGTGTGTGACTGATTGTGTTGTGTTGTATTGTTAGGTGTCGTTGGCATTGTTGTATCTTATCTCAGTACTGACCTTGTGTGGTTGTCTTGTTGTTTTATGTGTTTGCCGTGATCCCTTATGGTGAGCAAATCTGTCTTAGCGGTGTTGATATCGTTGATAGCGGAGTCCCAGGATGAGTCTTCACGAGATTTGATAGTTATAGCGAGTAGTTTTTTGGTTGTATCGTTTATTTCATCAGTTGGTTTTAAATCACTTGTAATATAACATAATAGTTCTTTTATCGACATTTGATTATTACTGTCCTCGGGAAACCGAGATGGTAATGCCCTTATATGCTAAGGAAGGCCTAGTTAAGGCTCTTCTGGATATGGGGGTGTTACAAAAAGTGTGTCGTGATGACCCGAATGGGTTCACCCTGACACAATACCCAAAATGGGTTCACCCTAACAAGCAATAAGTTTTCAAAATTGTGTCGTGATGACCCGAATGGGTTCACCCTGACACAACCTGTCGCGATGACCCAAGATGGGTTCACCCTGACAAGTAATAAGTCTTCACCCCCCCGCGATGACCCAAAAACGAGTTCACCCTGACAAGTAATAAGTCGTCATCCTGTCGCGATGACCCAAAGATGGGTTCACCCTGAAAAGTAGTAAGTCTTCATCCTGTCGCGATGACCCAAAAATGGGTTCACCCTGACAAGTAATAAGTCTTCACCCCGTCGCGATGACCCAAGATGGGTTCACCCTGACAAGTAATAAGTCTTCACCTTGTTGCGATGACCCAAAATGGGTTCACCCTGACGAGTAATAAATCTTCAGTGATGAACAAATAAGGTGGCCTTACATGAAAATACCGACAAATAATTGGCCGAAAAGACGGAAATGTAAGCCCTGTAAATGCTGTCAACCAATAAAAAAAAAAGAAAAAAAAGCGCAGCAGACAGATGAAAAAAACACCTACTTTAAATGGGACGATGTAACTCAAGCAAGTCAATATTGAGTTAAGATCCTCCGGAAATATCCAGCTGCAATGGAAAATAAAGGAGATTAAGATGAAGAACATTTCATATTCTAGCCTTTATATGCATAGTCGGATCATCATTGTCTAAAATAATGGTTAAGGAAGGTACAAATAAACCAACTCAGATTTCGAAACCTGCAAAAGATAAGAAATCAATGAAACTAAAATAAAATCATCATGCATTGCAGCAATATATGATGCGTCAATGAATCAAAAGTTGGATTTGGACTTTCATTAGTCGGTTTTCTTATTTATGAAACGGGTTGAATGTGACCGGTAAAGCCCACTACAGTTATATGATCCATTGGGCCTAGGTCTGTCTCAGTCAGTACGGTTAAGTACATAGTGTGATGGTACTGATAAGTGTAGGGCCTGTTTATTATATAGTGGGCAGCCTGATGGAGGGGCCCAAATACAGTTCTATTATGGCTAGGTCTCTCTTTGTGTCTAGCATACCTCTAACCTATATAAATAGGTTATTGGGTTGACATGCCCCATTGATTTTCATCATAAGGAAACCTAGAAGAGGGAGGAGGAGATCTTAGTATACTAATCAATCACTATTATTATTAATGCGCACCCGAGACGATCCGACAGCTGCTTCCGCTAAAGGTATGTACCCTATACAATGATCCTTAATAATTTATCTTACATGATAGGGGAATCTGTCTCAGTCAGTACGGTTAAGTACATAGTGTGATGGTACTGATAAGTGTAAGACCTGTTTATTATACAGTGGGCAGCCTGATGGGAGGGTCCAAATACAGTTCTATTATGGCTAGGTCTCTCTTCCTATCTAGAATACCTCTAACCTATATAAATAGGTTATTGGGTTGAGATGCCCCATTGATTGTCATCATAAGGAAACCTAGAAGAGGGAGGAGAAGGTCTTAGTATACTAATCAATCACTATTATTATTAATGCGCACCCCAGACGATCCAACAGCTGTTTCCGCTAAAGGTATGTACCCTATATAATGATCCTTAATAATTTATCTTACATGTGGTATCAGAGCAAGATTGTATTAGGGTTTATTATTCAATAATTATTTTTCCCTCTTCTCCTGATCGACAATAATTATTGATGATTGTTTGAATTTTCATCCGATCACTTTTAACAGGCCTGATTGATATTTGTCTAATATAATACCTGTGTTACATATTTAATAAGTAATACGGAGTAATAATGAATGCACTTACCTATCAAGTTTAATGGGCTCCCCTAATGCCAGAGATACAATCTTTAACGCCATGAAATCTATGTTTGTAATATTCTCTTTCGCTTTTATTTTTCTTCCCATTTCTTTAATATATGTGAGGAGTATTATAATGAAATGAGAAGAAAACAGCAAGCCGGAGAGAGTGTTTAATTAGTATTTGCATTTATAGAGAGGATTGTCGTGGCATTATAGCTTATTGTCGTGGCATTATTGCCCCCCAGTTTAATACATGTACACAAATTGTTTTGTATCAGAGACGTGATATGGCCCGCTGCAAGTCTTATTTAAATCGTTTGCTTTTCAGTGGGTGTTGTACTTTGGGTTTAATTCTGGTCTATCCTCTTTGTATTCCCTCATCGCAAGTTTACCAAATTTCCCAACTTGTTTTAGTAGGCATGCTTAATGTATTGCAATTGACAAATTATACATATTCATATTCTATTAATTACTAGATATAGTATACCTAAACACCGCAAACTACATACAAACGATAGATTACATAGGTTTTGTAATGGCATGTATGTAAATATATGGGTATTGTTTCGGTGATTTATTTCAATTGCGGTGGATAGCTTGGTCAAAGCGGACTATCTATCAATATTTAAAATAAATCATAAGGATTTCGGAATGTATGTTTGTGCTTCTTAAATTAGTTTGTATAATTTTTTGCCCAAATGGGGAAGTTGTATAAGTTAATTTAAGTAAGTGGTTGAGTAAATAAAAGTGTAATAATTTGATTTCTTGGAAATTTATCTGCCAAAGGTGATTTATTTTTGAGAAATTTCCTTGCCTATTTACTTGGAGGTAGTTATTATGTCTTGTGTATTCTGCCCAAAGGGGAATACATAAGGTATATGATTCTTGTTGGAGGTAGTTATTGTGTTTGTGTATTCTGCCAAAAGGTGAATACATAAAATATAATATGAATTCCTGTGAGAATATTGCGACTCCCCTAGCATATTCTTGTGTAAAGTTATAAAGAAATTATACCCATATCATGCTAATAGTGGCCTTGATCTGTTGTTTTAGTCAACAAATTTTCTTTGAGCAATGAAATTTGTGCTATTAAGAGTATAAATGAGAATACTTTTGTTAAGTGGAAAGTGATGTTAAGTTGGTCATTGGTTTATTTGATTAATATATGTATATATCGACTTAACTTGGCACAAACCTCTTGCACTCGTACATGAGAGTACTCAAGCTTAAAATAACTATCACCTTTATAGGTGGGAATTGGTACATGAATTGTGTATGTTGATATTGAAGAATTCGATGTCTGGGAATTTCAAGTTTTTCTAATGGGATTCAATCTGTTTTGATGCCAAAGAAAAAAAAAAAAAAAGGGGTCTATAAATTGGGGAATTAATGGACTATCTCATTAATCTAAATCATGTATGATGTGATTAGTAGTATTGAAGTGCATATCATATCATCTTACTAAAGACAAAGTACCCGTAGTTGAAATTATTATATAGCTTACTTCCCCAAACTAATACATGGACCGACAAGGATTTATTTTATATATGGGTGAGTATTTAAAAGAAAATAGGGGAAGGAGATAAAGTAAGAAGTTGTGAACTTATTCATAAAACAATTATTTTTGAAGGGGAAGTCGGGTAACATTTATATAAGAACACTAAAGAGAATAAGTTCCAAAAGGACGAATCTAGCTCTTAGCATAAACTTGGTCTCCATCAAAGTATAATCCGTCTCACCCTTCTAAGAGTCTTGAGGTTATGAGTAATAAATAATTGAATTTAGTAGTACTATACTCCTGTACTTGCTGTTTTTGCAACCAGACTAACTATAAGAACATTGGCTGTTTAAAATATAAAGTTAAGTTAGCAAAGAAAAGGACAGGTAATTTATTGGCTTTGGTTGTTTTGAATCATGTCTAGCCATATGTCACCTCATTCTTGATGGTTAAATAGTGGATCATTTGTTTATATTTGTATTCTCCTTAAAGGTTTCCAAAACAAATAAACATCAGGCGAGGTTATAGTCAGCGTGTTTGAAATGAATGGAGGGAAATTTGATGTGGATTTCATCAGAACAGTTGTCTTAAAGCTTAGTTTAGGATTTTATTTGACTCTAGAAAATTTTCTTTATGTGTCGTATATGAGAAAATGCTTTCCTTTGTGATATTTTGCATTAATTGGATTGAATTTGATTTCCCATTATATTTTCTTAAATGTTGAGAGTGTTGGAACTAAAAGAAGATTGACCAAAGAATTTTTTATTTTCTTTTATTTTATGGCATAGGATTCTTAGCCATGTTTCTAAAGAGAAAATTCATGGACTTGTCAAATGTAAAATTGTATCTGGACTTAATTTTAAGGAACTCTTAAAGGATATTCACACTAACATTAGTGAACCACTACTATTTGTGGAAAGACGTCATATATCATGTTCATTGATGGTGATTCTAGACGTGGTTATGTTTACCATATAAGTGTAACTCTAAGGCTCTTGTTAAGTTTAAAGTATTTATTGTTAAGGTTTAAAGCTTATTAAATACAGTATGACTAATAAGAATGCGAGATAAAACCGAGATGGTGAGTCGTTATGACAAACAAGTTTTTTGTTGAATGCTTATTGTTAGACTATATACACCATGTCAAATCTTCTTGAACTAATTGTAGTGAGAAGGATAGGATGAGGAGTTTGTTTCGAGATACAAATTTATAGATCTTACCTAAGGTAAAGCTTTTACATCTGCCTTATATATCTTAGACCCAGTACCTGACAACTTTGTTTCTTTAAAGTGTGTTTTGAATTATGGATGAAAAAAAAAATAAAAAAAAAAATCGAGTTTGAACAGTTTAGGGTGTGGGATTGTCAGTTAAGTTGAGATTTTATATTTATAATCCTTCTTGAAAATTTTGATCCCAAAACCACTCCTAAATTTTTTGTTACTTATCCTGTAAATTTTAAAGTTTAAGATTTGTAGCGTATATAACAGTTAAATTTCTAGAGAATGGCTTAGAAACATGTTGTTGTAACAGAAGGCCCGTTTGTCTCATAATGAGTTTGTTAGTCTTTTATTTATGCATTAGAAAAATATTTAAATTCTTCTTTTTCTAATGGGGGAAGTATGATGACCAACCAGTAATGCTATTTCACATAACTAGCATGTTGTTGCACATTTTAGAGTGTTTTCAAAAAGGCTTTAAGCATTTAGCTATGGTGATTTTGTTGTCTATATCGTGGAAGTTGATTATGACTTGAGTGAAATAGTTAAGATCATAACCTATAAATAAGGTATTTATTTTGTGCAAGCAGATAAATGAAAAGAGGTTATATATGTATGATGAGATGCAATCGATAAGATACATAATAAAGTTTAGGAGTTAATTGTTACTCCAGTGATTTTTTTATCCAATCGGATGTAAAGTGAATCTCTAAAATAAAGTTGGATTTTGAAGGTGTTGTTAAGAAACATAAGGAGAGATTTGTGATAAAAGGTTATACTAAAAGAGAAGGTGTGAATTTCAATGAAACAGTTTCACCTGTTACTTCAAAGGATTCTTAGGTCTTTCATTTTTCATGATTTAAAGTTATACTAAAATGGATATTCTCATTGTTCTTTTTTGAATTATTTTGTTGAGAAAGTTAAAGAACATAAGGTATGTAAATTGAAGAAATCAATTTATGAATTGAAACAAGTTTCTTGTGAGTGGTATATATAAAGTTTCATAAATTTATGGAGTCTAATGGACTTGCTGAAAATATTAATGATATTTGCATATATTACAAGATCAGTGGGAGGATATTGAATTGATATTCCTTGTTCTTTATGTTGATGTCTTTCACGTGTTTGTAATGATCTTGGTTTGGTGCATGACACAAAAGCAAATCTTTTCATTGTCTTTGACATGAACGATTTGGGGGAAGCATGTTTTGTGCTTGGTATTAAGATTGTGTGTGACTTGTATAACAGAATGTTAGGATTATCTCAAGGGAGAAATGTTGAGTAAATCTGGTGTAACTCTCATAATTAAAAGTGATAATTTAAGTAAGAATGAATGTCGTCCTTAAAGTAGACTTGATGAGAACACTATGTAGAATATTTCTTATGATAGTGTTGTTGGTAATTTGATGTATACTGAGGTGTGTATTAGACCTTGGAGGCTGTGTTTGATGATATGAAATCCGGTATAGGATTTGTTTTTATGTTAGCTGGTGGTGTTATCTCTTGAAAGAATATGTCTAGTTGTCTACCTCTGCTATGGAGGCAAAGATTACAGCCTGTTATACATCCACTCATCATGCTAAAGGAATGAACTCATCATGCTAAAGGAATGAGATATTGTGAAATGTGTCAAATCTAAGGTTTTTGATTTGAAAATTCACAAAGTTAAAGGATGGGTAGAACTTGAAAATGTCGAGTTTGTGTCTCTTTTAAACTAAGGAGATGATTGCGGACCCATTGACTAAAGCACTCATTGTTATTGAGTTTTGAAAAGTATGTTAAAGATATGAGTTTTATGATGCATTGAATTGTGGGAGTTTTAATTGAGATATTTTGGTACTTGAGGCACTGTATATATGTTTTCAGTAATACGGTTGATGTTTTAATTCTCACTAAATGTATGCATGTTAAATACAAGCTTAATGCATGTATGATTATTGTTATAGTTCAAGTTGTGTCTCGTTAAGAGATGTTCTGCACTAAAGGTTTTGCCCTTTAGTGGGTGGATTTTGTCCTGTAATGGATGTTGGCTTTTGTGCCATTGCCAGTTGTGATGTATTTGCCCTTTAAGGGTAGAGTTATCCTTTAATGGATGTTGGTTGTTTAGCCAGTGCCTGTTTTGGTGTATTTACCCTTTAATGGGTGGTTTAATATCTAATGATTATAAATATACCTTAAGTGGTATTTACCTTTTAAGGTAATTAAGGGGAATATTTCTTTAGAAGTGGGTCTCAATTGAGACTGTGATCGAATGTGGTTAAGCATGCTCATCATAAAGTTTGGATCTATTATGCTAAAACCACACTACACTTTGTCACACTTGAGACTCATGTCGGTAAGCTTTGGTGTTGTGATCACGGAATGTCTTGTATGACTTTAATTGTACTATGTCCGTTATGATTCACATTAAATTGCTTATTGGACCGACAACTGTTGATTGAGATGTTTATATGGCCATGTTGTTCAACCCGAGAGTCGTTTTTCAAAATAAAGGTTTTCGAAATATTTTCGTAAAATAAAACTTCTTTTAATAAAACCAACAAATGTCGCCCAAGTCGGAGAATGTTGGATTTGGACTTTCATTAGTCGGATTTCTTATTTATGAAACGGGTTGAATGTGACCGGTAAAGCCCACTACAGTTATATGATCGATTGGGCCTAGGTCTGTCTCAGTCAGTACGGTTAAGTACATAGTGTGATGGTACTGATAAGTGTAGGGCATGTTTATTATACAGTGGGCAGCCTCATGGGGGGGCCCGAATACAGTTCTATTTTGGCTAGGCCTCTCTTCCTGTCTAGAATTCCTCTAACCTATATAAATAGGTTATTGGGTTGACATGCCCCATTGATTGTCATCATAAGGAAACCTAGAAGAGGGATGAGAAGATCCTAGCATACTAATCAATCACTATTATTATTAATGCGCACCCCAGACGATCCGACAGCTGCTTCCGCTAAAGGTATGTACCCTATACAATGATCCTTAATAATATATCTTACATCAAATTCATAACAAAAAAAAAACTTTATTTCACGACAAATTTGATATGCATCAAATCTCCTTCATACGACAAATTGGCCAGATAAAGTAGCAAATTTTGTAGGCTAAAATAAGTTTGAAGGGTGAGTTTTACAAGTCCAGTTTGGCAAAGTACGTATGTCGAAGTTGAAGAATTTGTGCCGAAAATCAACCCGAATTTGAACACTCTTTCGAGTCTCTGAGATTTGGGTCAAGTCACGGCCTGATTTGGTTAATTGTTTGGTCAGTCAAGCACCGATGAAGTGAGATAATACCTGATGGTTCGATTTTCAGGCTGTACCGCACAACTTCGACGAAGGAGTAACTGGGCTGTGTAAACAAACAAAAAAAGGAGGGCATCATCATTAGTCAAGTTCCTTTAAAAATTACCACGGCATTTGTCAAGCGCATATAATGGGGTTCATGGATGTGATCACCACACTGACGCAATGAAGAAAGGGTACACAACAATAAAATTAAATAAAGGTCAAAGACTACTTCTTACCTTAAGTTGTGCATGAAGATGTTAATATCTTTTTTTTTTTTACAAGACAATGAAGTGAGAAATCAGTACCTTTATGTCCCTTTATTCCAAAGCCAAAGACAGAGATCAAGAAAGGACCATAGAACACTCAGTGAGAAATAATTAGGAATTATCAACTTTACTCAACATATGCGCAGAGGAGAAACCGGTATTCGTGCGTCGGTCTGAATCTACTGTTATTATGAAAAGAGTAAGGCAGAGGTACAAAAAAAGGAGGGGTCCAGCAACATAAGGCAAAGCTTCTAAATCGTTTGGTTGTGTCAGTTTTGATTGTTCAATAAATACGGAATTAGCATATGCAGCTAACGAGGAAGACGATTCAACAGAAACGAAAAAAGTATGAAATTGCACAAAAGCACAAAAGCAAAAAGGTGATAGACTATTAGTATCTTACCAATCTCGAAAATAATGGCTCTACAATTTGTGTGTGCGCAAGAAAACAAAGGAATTAAGAGTGTGGTGTTGTAACACATTGACAAATAAGAAAACAATCCAAGAATTTGCAGAAGAAAGAAAATACCTTAGAAAGAGGCTTGCACTGATTCACGTTGGGGAAGACGGAATATTAGGGTATATATAAGTTTTGGGTTCCCTAAATCCTACATAAGTGGAAAGTTTTAGGAGGGCAGGGGACTTTCCTAAAAATTGTATTATGTAATTCTATTGGGAATTAGATGGTATGGTTAATGTGTACACAATTTGGATTAAGGGATCCGTCTCTGGGTCACCCGTCAAATTAGACCCTAATGAAGACGTTAAAAAATGGGTCATCCATATGACAAGTTTGGGTACGCCATTCGACTTCCAAGTCAAGAAAAAATTCAAATGAGCTCTCTCTCACGACTAGTCATTCGCCAAGTCAGATAATGACAGGGTGACGTCAAAAAAAATTCCAGAAGCTACTAACCTTACGACGAGTGTGGGTATGACTCGACTTCCAAGTCAAACACAAATTCACTCGCCAAGTTAGATAATGACAGGGTGACACTACAAGATAGAAGGTTACCTTCGCGACAAGTTAGGGTGCTTATCATCGACTTCCAAGTCAAGCCAAGTGGAGTCGCCTTCACGACAAGTTAGGGCGCTCATCATTTAATTTCAAGTCAAAGCAAAATGTATCGAGACCTCGTCACGTCAAGACGCCAAAAGAGGCGCACGTGACAAGGTCCCGAGGGGGAAATTTGTAGGCACGGAAAATTTATTGATGTGCCGAATAAATGAAATAAATTAATTATTTTGAGTTAATACCAAATTTTAACTTAATTTAATTATTTTGTCCCGATTAAATGAAATATGGGTCGATTCGGATTACAAAAGGAGTTATTCGAATCACTAAACCCAGAAAGAAGCAAACTTGGGCCTAGTTCACAAATAAACCCACAAATGGGCCGCCTGTGACCACCAAAGTCCAACAAGGAGATTTGAAACTCTATAAATAGAGCTCTTCTCATTCATTCAAAGGGTTGGAAAATTCATAATTGTCACTACTACAAAATGAAACTATAGCAACACCACTAAAGTGTTGCCAAATATCTTAGAAATGTTGCATTATACTTTAGGCAACATTTTAAGAAGTGCTGCCTAAAGCTCCGTTGCAATAGCCCAATGCAACACTTAGTGCAACACTTTATCATCAAAAGCAACACTTTGTTAAAGTGTTGCACATTTTTTTGGGAATGCAACACTTTTTCCTAACACTTATATAAGCAGTTGCAACACTTTCATCATTTAAACTGCAACACTTTCATAATCATTTGCAACATTTTTTAATTGAATAGGGCAACACTTTTGATGTTGAGAACGCAACATTTTCTATAGACAACGCAACACTTTTGATGTTGA
This sequence comes from Silene latifolia, assembly GCF_048544455.1. Taxonomy (NCBI): domain Eukaryota; kingdom Viridiplantae; phylum Streptophyta; class Magnoliopsida; order Caryophyllales; family Caryophyllaceae; genus Silene; species Silene latifolia. Next base: position 400,921,011 of record NC_133538.1, read on the forward strand.
GAACGCAACATTTGTAAAAGACAAATAATTCAGTTCACTGTGTCAAAAAATAATAATAATTATTATTATTTCATTCCAAAAATAATACAAAGTTTTTTATAAGCCTGTATTCTTTATTAATCTAACAATTGTAATAGCATTAAGTTACAACTTGCAACCTTAAATAGAGTGAACAATCTAAGGCACGTCTTGATTTTGAGATTAATCCTCGAAATGACCACATGCGGTCTGCCAAGCAAAGCAAACTCACCATCGTGCATTCATTTCTAGTTATCATATCCAACGTACCACAATGATCACCTTCCCTTTTAGTCTAAATCCGAAGCACTTTCTTATACATCAATCCCAAGGAACATGCGCGTTCCTAATATTTCACCAAAGCCAAACACTTCGCCGAATAGAACTGCAAAAAAAAGATAGATGGTTAACATTCTTGGCAGTCTGCATACAACATATACAAACATCACCTTGCACCTAGACCCATTCTTATTAGTCCTCCTGTAATAGTTAATAACGACAACATGTTTTAAGGGAGGAAAGAAGATGCTCAAAACACATGCACTAGTGTTTGTAGAACTTTATTAAATGGACTCTAAAGAAACTATAACCCAGATAACTCATTGACATATTGCTTTCTTCAAGTAACATAGATACACCAAAAGTCCATCTAAGTCAAAAGGATCAGCAAGATCAATGTAACATATGAAGTGATATGTACCTTGCGCGGTGAGTGATCGATTCATCCAAGAAGAATAGCTAGCCATGCTAAGCACGAACCTGACAAGAAAGGGAATCAAAGTGAAACATAAGTATATAGAAAAAAAAACAAAAAGATACGAGTGATAGCAAACAAAAATTCAGAAAAACTAGAAGTTTATTAGTAAATTTATAGAAAAGTTGGTGAATGCATATCAGGATTGTCAGGTACTCCTTGCATTCCACTTTCATTGTCCTATTTTCCATTTTGCTAACATTTAAAAAATAAGAAGTAAAATTAGTACCCTACATCTTTAATTAAGAAGAATGGGGACAATGTCATTTTGATAGAGTGAGTTGTAATTAAAAGATTAAGGGTAATAATGGTAGGCCATCCATTTTGCATACCAAATTTTGATGTTTTGAACCTTGCAATACAATTTGGTAGTAAGCATTTCCTTATTGTGTAGTGAACCTTTAAGCTTCAAAATCAAAGCACAATTAGATGCCACGTATTAACATATAGGCCGGTGTATCATATTTAGCTCAAGATGGTAACTTATAGATTCAATTACATTTCATCAATTACAGAAATAAGCAGCTCATTATCTTCACAAGTTTGTGAAAAATCATTAACTCCTTCAATTGTTTTCGAATTGACAACTGTGGTTCATGGTATGAGATTGATTATGAAGCTACAATAAAGTTAATCATGCATTTGTCTTCTTCTATGAGAACATATGATATAGGTTTCTTGATGGAGGAATCTAAAATAACGAGAAATTAAAGCATACAAAATTACTTATGATATAACAAGTTCATTCACTTTGAAGAGACCTAATGAGACAGGTTTAGGTTTCTTGAAGGAACAAAAGAATGGTGAAAACAAATCTCAATTTACCCAAAAAACGAACATTACTATCACCAAGAGCACATACAGTAAACCACAAGTTAACAAAAATCCCAAACAATTCGTAATCACGAACAATATAAAACAATAACGAAACCCAACTCACGATTTATCTATTCAATCAAAGATATTAGTCTTAATATATCATAATCGCATAAACAATGAAAAATAATCAACAAATACGATTTTCAATAAAAGACCCCAAATTGCATAAACCCTAACTCCATATGATGACAATATTACTCAATTAATCTATAAAATTACCCAAATATTCAGGATAAAGGATGTATAATAATGTCAAATAACTAATACAAAGGGATGAAATTTAGAAATTACAACAAAGTGGGAAAGAAGTGACCTTACGTACATTCGTTCGTCGTTTTGGGCCTCTCTGCGAGCGACTTGTCGTGGTCTAGATAAGGTGCGGTATGGGAAACTGGGTGAGGTCTGGTTGTGGCGAGATCCGGTGGTGGTTGAGCTGCGGCGAGGTAAGTGGCGAGATGCAGAATTCGCAAGGATCGATGACGTTTGGTGCGTGAGTGTATTAAATGTCATGGACCATATGAATCAGATCGGTAACTATGTGAATAAAGTCATGAAGTGCCTCCCACTACACTAGTACTCCGTATCAAACTAGTCATCATATCATATTATTATTAATACACAAATAGTCATTTAAGACCGGTAATATTCGTCTTAAATTTAAAACGGGTCAAATAGTTAGAGATGGAAATCGAGTCACTCAGGTCGATTAAGTGTCGGATAATTTTGGGTTCGGGTTGTGTCGAATCGTGATGGGTTCGGGTTAATTACGGTTCATGTCGGGTCATCGCTAGTGCCAAGTCGGTCGGGTCATTAGCTAGGTCAATTACCGGCGGATTATCGGCATATATTTTAACTTATGTTTTAATTACAGTATGGGTAATTTTATGTTTAAAAAATGTGTAAGTATATTAATTTTAGTTTTAAATGAAAACAATTAAAATGAATGTCAATTTAGTCTTATTTACATCGTTATTAAGCTACTTCATTATCAAGTCATCCATCGGGTTAAGTCAATATCAGATCACGGGTCAGGTCGGGTTAGTTCAGGTCAAATCGGTTTAGTTCACCCAATTTTCGAGTTCTATCGAGTCAAGTCAGTTTCTTCGGGTTGGGCCCGCTTTTGCCGACTCTACAAATAATTACCAATTTCATATATAAAACAAAAAATGTGCCTAAATATTTGCAAAAGATTTGTCCTTATTTATGTATGCGGCATATATTTGACCCGTTTTTTTCTTCAGACGGATATATACTTCTTAAGATTGACTTGTATGATTTGGGTTTCGTAATTGTTTTATAACATCTTAGAGATTGCATCATAGTAAAAGGAAAGAAAATAATGAAGAGAGTAATGTTTTTAAGAATAATAATTTATGAAGTTTCGTGTCAATAATTTTTTAGAGATTTTTATTGTATAGTAAAAGAGCAACATTTATACTAAAATGTTGCTTATTGCATTAGAGTATGCAACATTTGATAAGAAGTGTTGCTTTTATCTACAAGAGCGTGCAACACTCTTGTAAAAGTGTTGCAATTGATTCTCTAATGCAACATTTTCTAAAAAGTGTTACACTGAAAATAAATGTGGTTTAAAATGCAACATTTTTAAAAAGTGTTGCATGTTAAATGTTGCAATAGATTCATTTTGTAGTAGTGTGTAAAGGAGCTAGAGAGAACAAGGTACAAATTCCTACAAATCCTCTCTGTCAAAATCATTGCAAGCAGTCAATAAGCACATCAAATCGTGCCGCTTGCGTTGAAGATTCAATCACAAATTCAAACCTTCAAGAGAGATTCAAGGCATCGCGACTCTCTCAAGAAATCAAATCTACATCGCGCGTAGAGCAATTAAAGTTGTCTACACGCGCATCCCCCACGTGTACCCTATACACGTACCCATTACGGCATATTAGAATCAAAGGATACATTAGAGGTTGTACACATAATTTTTGATATTTATTAATAAAATTTATTTGTTTCCTTGTTTTCTATTTCAGTTTTCGCAATACAAAATTTGCTGTTACAATATTGTAATATTGTATTTGTTTGGGAATAAAATAATTTGGATTGTGTGGATAAAAAATGTTGGTAAGTTTGATTTGATTATTTGGATCAATAATATGAAGAGATAAGTTTAGACTGGGTATGTTGAATGGGGGATATGTAAATATGGTGATGTGTCATACATGACTCTCATGTCATGTGTGTATTAGATGTAGGGTCAATGTCAATATTATTGAGTTCTAACAATAATTCATGATGATTGATGATCATGGATGTCACTCTTTTGAAACTTGTCATTTGATTTGCCTTCTAATTAAGGTATAACCAAGTCTCATTTGTGATATATTGGATTGATTAGTTGATAAAGTTATAATCCGAGTTTGATTTCCGTTACCATTATATTAGTCCAGGAAATGGGAGTGGAGTATGCTGGTCCTTCATGTATGGAGAAGAAAATGGCATAGCCCGGACATGTGAGGCTGGGCTTTGTGTCGCGTCGTACAGTGGCGATGAACTAGAATTGATGACCCAAGCATGGCCTATGTCGTGTCATGCTGTGCTTAGGCGGGAGTTAGGCTTGCCCAAACAATTCCTCCACCTCCGACTCAACCTTATTTCTTTGTATTTTGGGTGTACTAAAGCGTGTCGTGCCTAGGTGGGTCGTGTCGTGTTTGGTCTTGGCACGGTTTTCTTTCCCAAACTTTCGCTCGGGCAAATAAGGTGTCGTACACTCGTACTATGTTGGGTCGTGTCAAGCTCATGTCATGTTAAATAGGGCATGACCCAAGATAGGGCTACTGCATGCCCGTCTATGCCCATTTCCATCTTTAATTGGTACGGTCTTGATGACTCCTTTCCAAAAAATCGCATCAGAAAATTCTTATATTTAATCATGATTTGACAATATTTCACAACGTTTTACACATTAAAAGAACAAGAAACGTAAATTTACATAAGTTAATATGTAACAAGTATCGTATTTCTCTTATATGTACGTCTATATATCGTAACAATTTGACTTGTTGATTAACGCCGGATAATATACGTTGTACTTGTCGAAAAACAACAACTACCAAATAAATTAGCCCCTTTTGTATCGTAAATTAATTTTGATTTTATCTAATATATATAAGTAGTTGAATTATGAGCTACTCGTATGCATGATCATAAAATCGAAATCAAATTATTAACTACTGAAAAATCTCCATAACGTGCTTAATGATACTACCTTTGTTCTGGTTATTTGTTGTCCTTTTTTATTTTAGGGTGTCTCAGTTAATTGTTATCATTTCTATCTTAAGAATGAACTTGATGAATAATTTTATCATTAACACTCAATTTGGTCCACTCATCATTTAGTAATTGATCCCCTCCTTTTTTCTTGGTCTCTGTGCCAAAATCAAAGGACAACAATTGGTTGGAATGGATGGAATAATTGATAACAAGGGCGGATTCAAAGGGACAAGATACCTCATTAAATAATAATTTATAGGCACATGTTTTGTAATGTAAACAGACATTCAACTGCTACATACAAATCTGAATAATATTATTCAATTTAATAAATGTTGTCAATAATCTTCCTTTTTGTTCCTAATTGTCAATTGGTAGCTCTAAAGTTGTTCGTCTATGAATGTACTTTTCCAACTAAATAGGGTATTACTAGTTAATCATTGGTTTGTCTTGTCAATATATCTTGTTTATTCTTTTACCTCCTATTTAACCGATTAGCCTTGTATTTCCCGAGCAAACATCTCCAATAGTTACTAAAAAGGACATTTTTATAATTTTAAAAAAATTTCAAGCATGTTGCTCGTTATTGGATTATGAAAATTATAACCCGCTTAAAAGCTATTGTAGCTCTACCAAGCTACTAGCTTTATTTCAAGTACTCCCTCCATACCACACCAATGATAATATTGACTTTTTCACACTTGTCGAGACACGTTTTGCAACGTGAATATTTTTAGTTACACATTATTAAAAATGATAAAAAGTTGATATTCTTATATAATTCATAACGATAAATCAAATAAGATCTCACATGACTATATTTTGTCTTATAGATTAAGAATAATATCGAAAATTCCATACGACCATAAATAGTGCGAAGATTCTCAATGTTACTATTCGTGTGGTATGAAGGGAGTAGTTTTCTTTTCATTGGCCGATAAATGAGAAGTGGGTCAATTTAAACTACAATTGTATGTAGCTCATCAGTTGGACTATGGGAGGGCGCGTAGATTAAAAGCAATGTTGCTGAAATTTTTTATGTGGCAAGTCAAGCTACAATACATTGTAACTTACCATTAAAGATCAATGTGATGGTGGTTCGTTATTTACGTACTATAGTATTACGATATTTTTTACATATTTGACACATCATAACAAATAGTAATGTTAGCATATTAAGTTACTCGTATTATTTTTTTAGTAAAAACATTTATCCCAAACTAATGTATTTCAAATTTTGAAGTGAGAAAATGGTACTTTTCTAACTTTTTTCAAAGTTTCTGAGAACAAAATGTGTATTTTCGATGTTGTTGAAGCTTTCATGTTTCAGGGTTAAGTGTTCCACAATGTAAGCAATACGAAAAAGGAGGAGTCTACATGACAATGTTACTTTCCAATCGCCTAATAAGCAATTGTTCAACAGATGTCAATTAGCTTAGCTTAGGATGTAAAGCCATGAAAAGTGGTGCTCTTAACCTGGGTTCAAATCACGTAAGTTTCATATTACTGTATTGGCTCCCTTTACATTAAAGGAAAAAAAACAATTGTTCATCGGCAATGATAATAAATTAGTTGTGTTTTTTTTTTTTGGTGAAGATAAATTAGTTGTGTTATGAATTGTACATTTTTCAACTTTAACAAAAATAATATGGCCTTTTGAGCAACAAAAGCCAAAAGGTACATTCATTCTCAATCAAAGACACTATAATGTCAAAGCTGAGGACGAGTCTATGATTGAAAAACAAACACCTGCCAGCATATATATTACCATTGAAATCCTGATGATTTAAAACTAGATAAGGCTTTAGGTCTCAATTGACCATGAATTTATGTTGATGCATCTGATCAATCTAATTGATTGCAATAACTAGTTTTGATTCCCGTACAATACACGGGATCTTTTAGGCTCATTTGATGGTATTTTTTTATGGCAATTGTAAATGAGACATCAATCACTATTTTATCGATCTTCAAAATGATTTATTAACTCGTTTATTTTCTTAATTTTTTGATTCTTTAAAATCATACTTTGATAATTGCTTAATTGTTTTTTTTTTAACAAAATTTACTTTGCACGAGAGTGGTTTCAGAAGTCATCTTATCTTATGAAATTAAAAGATGACATACGGATGGTGATAGATAATTTAGTTTTCTTTTTAATTATATTTATAGATAAGATCGTTGGTTACGATATTGGTTAAATTTCAAACTTGTAATTAGAATGTAATATACGATTCATAATCAGAATGTAATGAAATAAATTGCAATTTTATAAAAATAATCGGAACACATAGTAAGATCACCTTATGAATAATTTAAGGTAGATCATGTACTAAAATTACATGTATCGACATTTTAAAATATAAAGACCAATGTAAAAAAAGGGGGTCAAAGTAGGTTAAGCAAACAATTAGTCACCCTCAAAACTCTAATTTCACTCCAAAAGTGCTATTTTTCCAGAGGTGGAATGATGAAATAAACAAAAAATATCAAAATAAAACATACATGTGAAAGTCTCTAAAATACTAACCTTCTTTTACGAATCTAAAAACTATTAGTCGTTTACGTTGATTTCAATATTCGAGTTAGTATGCAATATATAGTTGTTTAAACAATCGTAGTATTTCGCTTCTCCATATAGTCTTTTTTCTCCAAATGAACTATCCCTACAAAAAAAAAAAATTAACTTATTAATTAATGTGGATTAACAAACAAAATAAAATAATGGAATTTGATTTATGTTATATTAATCATATCGTTATTAACTTAAAATTCCCCTTAAAATAATGAAAGAGAATCAAGTCGAAGAGATATACGTATATTTACCTTTGGAAAGCATAACACCACAAATCTTGATAGCCCATAAATGTGAACAAAATAAACACATACATGAAGGTGAAAATGTGATGAACACTTCACAACTAAATGGAACTTCCATAAAAATAAATAATTTAATAAATAATTTAAAACATTAATGTGTTTAGCTTGACGTGAATATAATAAAAGGAAAGATTACTGACATATGAAATTATATTGATGATGGAGATAATAAAAATTTTTGCTTATAAATTTTGTCTTCCATCAAGAATATATAACCAGTTCAAGATGCGTTTTATAACTTTTGAACATCCTTTTTTCATTATTATGAAATTTAATATAGAGATAAATATGGAGCAAAATTCATGACTTTTGTGCACCATTTTTTAATTATTATCAAATTTAATATTGATATAAATATGGAGCAAGAAAAAATGGAAGGTAAAAGGTTTGTTTAATTTAACCGTTTTTTTTAACAAAGTGCACTTTGCAAGAGTTGTTTAAAAATTTATCTTGAAATTTATTGTATGTGGATGATGGTAGATAGTTTGGTTTGTCTTTTAATTAGATTTATAGATAGAGGTAAAAGGAGAATAAAAATATTAAACGCACTACACTTGACAATATTGTATGTGTTTGACAATGGTTAAAAAAGGAGAATTGACTAATGTGAAAATTATTGTTGTTGAACTTAAATAGGGGTTGAATATAATTTTTTTTTTTTTAGTTTTAATAAGGTTATAACTCGCTACATAATTTTTTTTAGTTTTAAGTTTGTATAACTTTAAAATAAATAAATGAATGTGTAATTTGTAGGTAGTACGATTTTTGAGAAATTGATAGGCTTATCGTGTACATAGGTACAAAAATAATTTCCCTAGACACAAATTAATGTAGCAATAGGGATCGAACACAAGAAAACGGGAATTACGTCGTGAATTGCTATGGGTAGATTCTTATCAAGGTCGATTTCGTTTTTAGTTTGGTTTGGTTGTTTAATGATTAACAAAGGTTGTAATGTAAATTATATAATAAAAGAGAGTCTAAGGGATTCGGGTTACACATGCAAAGGTAAACATATGATTATGATAAATTTGGTACTAATAACATTGTCAATTGCTTAGGCTTAAAGATACCCACCTTACGGCATTAGTATCAACCATAGACCGGGTCCTAGAGAAACTCTCGTCCATGACTAGGTCGTCCAACTACACATGCTTTATCTAATTCGATTCCATACTTCTCGACTTTTAGAATGAATGAACACACTTAATCTATGAATAAGGCCTTAAACAAAGATTAAACATTATGGTGCAAACATGTGATAGAAGCAATATGAACAATATTATTATTAACCTAATTTATCATGTTATATATTTGATTTATGCATGGCTCCCCTAGCCCTTAGACTAAGAGATTTAGATACTCATATTAAGGTGTGAATTGTAAATTATATTAAGAGGAATAATAAACATGATTATATGTTTTATATGAACTAAATGATTTAACATGCAAGAGGAATAAAAATAAAGTAATCTAAATGGAGTGCTTAATTATAAACTAAGTATAAACTAAATAGAAATGTAAACTATAAATAGGAATACCTTAAAGAGATGAACTTGTATGGAAGAAACGAATAATAACCAAATGCTTGAATAACAAATGCTTGAACAATAACTTGTAGAACAAAGTTTTGAAAGATTAAACTAAGGGAAAGCTTAACAATTTGTAAACTAAAAATGAGAAAACTAATGAGAGAAATATAATGCTTAAGGCTATTGTAAAGTAAAATGAGACGTAAAAATTGGATGCCTAAAGCCTCGGAATGCCTCTCCTATTTATAGGAGAGGGAGAAGAAACTTAAGAATTCAAGAGGGGTGCAACCCCGATCGGGGACAGGCCACCTCGATCGGGGTCGTGTGATTCCGGGTATTTCTCCTTAAATTCTTGATTAATTGCTTAAGGAATCCCAATGTTCGTGTTTTAATGCTCCTTAATCATCCGGTAATTCTCTAAATTCTTAGCATCCTAAGCTTCTTGGTATCCAATGCTTGCACCTTAATATGGACCTTCATTTTGGGCTTGATTTTGCATTAGGCTTCAATTGTAATTCTCACTTCAATCCATCAAATCTTCATGAAAACATCCATTTAAAAACTTCCATGCTAGTCCAATATTAGGTCTTGTTTAGCTTAGTGGACTTAGTGTAAAAAATGATAAGAAAAAGCCTCTAAATGCTTAGATTCCTACAAAAACGTGTTAAGACAAGCAAATACACTAGTACAATAAATATTAGCTCATAACACTATGATAAGTGCTAAATAACAAATAAAATGGAGCTAATATAGGGGATGAAAGTAGATAAAATATGCACTTATCAAACTCCCCCAAGCTAAACTCTTTCTTGTCCTCAAGTAAGAAACCAAATCCCATCAATTACAATATCCCAATTAAGCTAAGCATAATGATTTAAAAACCCGAAACAACATGGGCAAGGAATAAAGCAAAACATGGATGAGATTTACACGACGGCGTAGCATAGAAAACTTTGAATGAACCTTTAAGCTCTTACATGATCTTTTGACTTATGGACTCTCACGGGGCGCTCAATCTCTTTTATATGTGAAAGGACAATTCTGTGAATGAACACTCAACAATCCTCAACTTATAACAATGTGCCCGCAATCTAATATGGTAAACATGTCAAAACTAGCAAGCAAAGACAATAAAATGTAAGCATGACAAAGAAGCCAAATGGGTAGGAAGAAGGCAAATAAACATGGGTAAGAAAGGGGAACAAAAGAGTTATGGTAATGTGGAGCTAAGTCAAGCTAGCAACTACCAAAATGCAAGGATGCTCAATCCCAATTCTAACCCAATTTTCAATTCAAATCATAATAAAATTCTCCAAAATAATATGAATAATGCTTGAGAATTTCTCACATCTTTTCTTATTCTCTTTTTTTTTTCTTTTCAATGCATACTTTTTTTTTTTCATGCTTTTTCTTTTCTTTTTCTTTCTCATTTTTTTCATTTTTCATTCTCATTTTTTCATTTCAAATCTTCAATTTTTTTTCATCATTTTTTTCTTCTTTCTTGAGCATTAAGACCAAGCTCACATGACTTCCAACTATAAACCATATCCCAATGAGCACCCAAACATTATCCAACTAAGCTACTAGCTTAACAAGAGTAGGCAATTTCAATGATGTAGTTAGGGATAAATTTTGTGAAGGGGTCAAAAAAGCTAAAATATCCTGTGAATGGCTCCAAAATGCTATAACAAATGAATGCATGTTTACCAAGAAATGACATGAGAACCATACTTGTGCGTTTTGATGAAACACACATTATAAGGAGACACCTACACTCACCAAAGAGCGACCGGATATGGATGCATCGGTCAAAAAGAGGCTCTACCTTACCATTTTGTAGCTTGCCACAAGTCAAGATCAAGCCTAATCGGTTCATTCTCCATCTCCCACCTACTATGTCAAGACATCCCCATGTAGCTAATATCCCATCATGAAAGAATAAATCATTAGCAACAAGCCATTATTAGGATAAGCAAAGAGGAAAGTAGGCTACAAGCAAGCACAAAGCAAAAATTTCTCTCAAAAATTTTCAATTTTTCTACACTACATGCAAACTACACTATATGCAAATGCAATCTCCCCCCCAAGCTAAATATCACATTGTCCTCAATGTGCCAACAATTAAAATTACCCAATCAAACGATAAAGATGGCTCAAAGCACAAAACAAGAAGGACTAGAGGTTATGTTTAATGGGTTGCAAGGCCTAAACTAAAATGCAAAGCAATTAAAAACTTACTCGACTTGCTAGCCCCTCCACCCTGTAATACCCGTCCTTTTAGAGACCCGTTGACCAACGTTGACCGACCTTTGGGGCAGGCTATAGCCCTTAGTGATGCGTGCCGGAGTTACCTGGTGCCTTGATTACCTTTAGAAGTGAGTGGTACTCGATAGAGTAGAGGCTACTCGATCGAGTAGCTTGGGTAATCGGTCGAGTAGGGGACACTCGATCGAGTAAATGGGTTACTCGATCGAGTAACGTCTTTTCAGCGAGGGTTTATAATCGTGTTTTGTTAAAACCGCAAATCATTTCCGCCTCCTTCCTTCAGATCTATAGGTCGCCTCCTTCACTTCCCTTCACCAAATACCTTCCATGAAAGCCTTTGAGGATGTTAGTGCCTTGGGGATGTGTTGCTTGAGTCGGGTAGCGGTCTTAACGCCGTTGTGAGATGCGTAGGTACGTCGTCGTCATCGTCTTTGTCTTTGTTGTTCCTTGTAGGGTTGTATTGGTAGTAATAGGCTTGTGTAATGTTTGTATAGGGATTGCTTGCTTGGTTGATGTCGTATGGTTGATCGAGGAATCGCTGGTTTTGGTTAAAGGTAGGTTCGCCTACTCAGTCTCTGTTGGTTATTAGCGTGTCGGTTGTGGTTGTTGATTGTTGTTATCCTTGCTGTGGTTGTTGTTGTTGTTGTTGTGGTAGTATTTGTGGTGATACAGCTACTTGTGACTGATTTTTTGTGGTTCTCGAGGTGCATCCTCGGCTGAGTGGAGTCACTTGCGGGAGTGGCTTCACGCCCTAGTTTCGCCCTCCGTGGAACCCGCCACGGGAGGGGATGTGCACATTAATGGGACAGGGTTATCGCTCAGTATGATGACCGGGGATTTGGTGGGTACGACTGCGGTCCCCCACTGGCAGGGCTGGTCTAGTGGACAGTCGGTGACAGAGATTGATTGGAGTGGGTGTGATTGTGTGTGTGTTTTATTGTGTTTGTATTATGTGACAGTTTATTGTTGTGTCTCACCTTAGTACTGACCTTGTGTGGTTGTCTTGTTTGTCTTGTGTGTCTGCCGTGATCCCTTATGATGAGCAGTTCGTCTTAGCAGGTGCTGTCTTGGATGCTAGCTGGAGTCCGGGTTGGGATGAGTCCTCGTGATAATGTCAGAAGTAGTTCTCTAGCTTTGACGAGTTATACCTTTGTTTAATAGTTTAGATGTAACACTTGTAACATAACTATAATTGCTCTTTTATCGACTTTTGATGATTACTTACCTCGGGCAACCGGGATGGTGATGTCCTTATATGCTAGGGGAGGTCTTCCTAAGGCTCCTTGGTATATAGGGGTGTCACAAAGTGGTATCAGAGCGACGATTTTGGAACCTGTAACAAATGAATCTAATGAACGTAGTGAGTTTAATAAAAAGAACCTGGTGTATGTATAATGGGAGCCCTAGCTGATGCTAGATTTTGGGTGAGTAGGCGCCCTCATTTCAAAATCCTGGCCCCATTGTGCTTAAGCTAGTCACTGGGTATGGGAAAGTGGAGTCGGCAGGTATGTGTTCAATGTGTATGGTGGTTATGCTAGTAGCGATTGCGGTTGAGTCTCTGTTGATTGTAACATAGGCATAATAGTTGCGTTAGAATCGTGTATGGTGAAGTTTTAATAGAGTTAGTGTGTGTATGTGATGATAATGAGGAACGTGAAAGGTTTTATACGATAGAAGTATGTGAAAAGAGCATGAATGTGTGATGTGATAAGGAATGTGGTAATGTCTGTGTTATTTCGGGTTGTTAGTAGTGATAGTTCTATACGGGTTTATATGTCTTACAGTAGTGATAATAATGATAGTTAAAGAATTGTCGAATTATTATGAGAATTATCAAAATAGTAGTGGGTACATGTAATGTATAAATAGTTGAATGTTTCCACATGTAACGTACTTTATTTGGGTAGATTAATTCATTTGTGTTGAAGCATGAATATGTTGCTAATGCACTTGGATGACACATGGAAATTTATCGTTAGATATGTGTTTCGAGTAATGTGAATATAAGTTTGTTAGCGATGTGGTAAAACAAGTTTAGACACAATATAATGAATTTATTGCATACGTGAATGACTCAGTAGTGGGTAAACCATGTTGTGTGAGTTTCGCTATAGCATAAGGTGTTATGAATCTTAGTTGATGAAACCGTACGATATTATTTAAGTAGTAATAGAATAATGTGAATGAGTATGATAACTAGTGGCGACTTCCGAACTTAGTTTGGGAATCGACACGTGATATTGTTTTGCAGGAACCTTCAGTTAATCTCGAAATCCTGACCGTGTACCCAACCTTACTTGACCGAGTGTGAGTGCCTACTAGACCGAGTAGACCTCACTCGATCTAGTTAGGAAGCTATGACGTCAAGGAAGTAGGAATTTCTTACGAATACTCGATCAAATAGCGCCTACTCGATCGAGTAGAGGGCACTCGATCGAGTACCCGAGACACGCGATCGAGTAAGCTACAGTATCGGAATTTTCACGGGTTCATAAACCCCTTTTCTTCCTCATTCTTCTTATTTCTTTCTCACATCTCGCAAACCCTAACCTGCATATCCCCCTCAAATTCTTGAATCCTTGTGCTTGTGGTGATTTATTTGGTGATTTTCTGTGTTTTTACTTGTCCTTTCACTTCCTATTTGATTAAGGTATGAATCTCTTCCCTATTTTAATGCTTTTTATTAATTAGGAACAATTAGAATGGTATAAAAATCTGAAATTTCGATTTATATGGAAGAAAATTTGCTTGTGATTGTTGTAGTATAATCTAGATGCTTCCCTTTTATGATTATTGTTGTTTATGATACGAAACTCAAGTAGAAATTGCATATATTTGGGGCCGAATTTTCTAGGGTTTGAGAAATTAAATTGATTTTTGGTTGTCTTTTACATGTTGACGGATGAAAATTGAGTAATGTATGTTGTATATGTCATGTTAGGAGTTGATTTTTGCGATTTTCACCTCAAAATTTGTCTTAAAACTCCGTCTTAAAAGTGCCTTAACCTGAAATTCGTCTCATATAATTGGATATTTGAGTAGTAAAAAAATGTAATTTGAAGATTTGAGTCCTAAAAGTTGTAATAGCTGAGTTAATTTATGCTAATCATGCCAAATTTTCACAGCTATAAAGACCGTCTGAACCTTGAAAATTGGAATTTTTACTTGGCAATTGGGAATTGTTGGTGATAGTGTGTACTTAGATGAATCTTTCATGATTTAATATGTTTACTTTGCATGTTATGATGAATATGTGTTGTTATATTTACGTGGTATGTTGAAACAGATGCCGAGACTAAACTTAGGGACCAGACAAAGCAAGAGGAGTAGGGCTTCTCAGCCCGAAGTTGGGGAGGGTAGTGGACCAGTAGTCCCAGTGGTACCTGAGTACCCATCAGTGGTGTTCATAGACTTTAACCAACGAGAGAGTTTGTTGCTTTACAGTCTCGCAAGATGAGGCCGACCCGTTGTATTGACGCGACTATCTTAGAGGACCTGGGTATTGAGACGTATGTCCGTCACATATTTGAGACTTTGGGGTTCACAGGGTTATATCGTTTACGGAAACATTCCTATGCTTTCCTAACTCTTGAGTTCATGAGCTCGTTTAAATACGAGCCGGTTGAGCAGACTGTGCAGTTCTATCTTATGAACACCAGTTTTATGCTAACCATGGACCTGTTTGCTTCCCACCTTGGTTTGGCTAAGCCTCCCAAGGATGCTCTCCGTTACATACCTTCTGAGTGCGGGGTTTGCCGCCTTATGCCCTGCATTACCGGGAAATCTGCTCCTACCACTAGTAACATGTTGATCAACGATGTGCAATATGTTACCTTGAGGATCTTTCTTCGTGCTGTGTCGTGTCTCCTTTACGAGAGGTCTGATATGAGTAAGTTAAACTCCCACGAGTTGTTGTTTCTGATTGCTTATCTTAACCATGAGCGGACGGAGAGAGTGGTCTTTAATGCTCCTGCTATAGGTTGTGCCAATCTGGCTTTGATGGCCTCCTCTAGTACTAGGATCTTGAGTTGTGGTGCTATTGCTACCCGGTTAGCTGAAAAGCTAACTTCTTTTGAGGCTTCCTCCGAGTACGTTCCCTTAGCCACCCCGGTGCCTACCATGGATAGAGATTATTTCCTCGACCTGAAATGGTTGAGAATCTTGGCGGATGGTAGCCTAGCATGGAGGGTGTGGGGCATGAGCTGGATGAGGATAACGACTCCTGAGCACCTCCCACCGACTGAGCCCCTAGTTGCGACTGTGGTAGCTATCGACTCTGATGAGGATGAGGATGAGGATGCACCTCTGGTGAGACAGACGTATTTAATTGACCAGACAATCCTACAGGTTATGCTCGAGCCGAGGAAGGGGGAGAATGTGAGAGCTGCGGAGGACAGACCTAGGATAGGAAGGGGACCACGCCGCGTGAGAGAGAGGATGGCTGAGACCCAGCCACAGCCGACAACACCACCACAGCACCCATTTCCTTGTTACCCTTACCTTGATACCCCGGCGACGTGTGACAGCTACCTGGCAGAGATAGTGTCCTCTACCTTGACGCTCCGGAACATGCACGAGATGGCATATGCTCAGGGTATTGGGACCTCGGGACCGCATCCAGTTTGGTGGAGGGGAGTTGGGGACTACAGCGGGGTTTTCCACTCTTACGGGATGGATGCGTCCACATGGGGAGCACCTCAGTCTTACCCTTACGGCGGTTTGACCCCATGGTACGTGAGTCTAGAGGTTGGAGCAGGGGATGATGCGGGACTTGGGACTTCAGGAGCTGGCACCTTAGGTGGTGGTGGAGATGAGGATTATGTCATGGATGAGTAGCAGTAGCAGCAGGAGTGATACTCCTTTCTTTCTCTTTTGATTATGGATGTTGGTTATGTTGGATATTAGTTGTTCCATTTCGTACCTTTTTATGTTCGGTTTGTATTGGTGGCCATCAGGCCGTATTTGCTTTCCTAGACTGGTTTGCAGGATTTATGGTCGGGTCATCATCCGGCTTGCGGTTATGCGATTGTGTATATATATACTTTGTGTGACGTTAGAGAAGTTTTCGAGTAGCATTTGACC
Organism: Silene latifolia; assembly: GCF_048544455.1. NCBI lineage: Eukaryota > Viridiplantae > Streptophyta > Magnoliopsida > Caryophyllales > Caryophyllaceae > Silene > Silene latifolia. The sequence goes on from NC_133538.1 coordinate 400,937,658, forward strand.
TGTGGCCACTCGACCGAGTGCCCCTCACTCGATCGAGTAGCTGCAGGTATGGTAGCTAAAAGAGTAATCTGATTTTGGGCTACTCGATCGAGTATCTTAGCTACTCGATCGAGTAAGGCCAGCTCGACCGAGTGCCTAACCCACTCGATCGAGTAGCACTGTTACAAGAACTTTTTCGAAAATAAAATTGTTTGAATGTTTCCGTTTTTGCATGTTTGGGTACTTCTAATGGTTATTGAAGGTTAGTAACATGTTTGGGTCGACTTATTAGTTATGCTTGGGTCCACACTCGACTTATAAATGATGTTTTGTGGGAATAGATATGACATAAAGGTTTCATTTATTGCTTTCACTAGCAAGCCTAACTTATTTATTATCGAAAAGACTTGTTACTTATTGCGCAGAATTTCTATAACTACATTTTGTACAATTGATATGTGCATGTCTTTTATGATTCTTGATAATTATTCTCGTAAGGTAGCAGATGTAAATATATAGGACTATGTTCGTCGTGATTAGTGAGTAATGTCGACAAGGTGCTTTAAGTATACGAAAATTGTTTCATGGTGAACTTCGGGGAAGAAGTTCCTTTTAGAGGGGAAGAGTAATGTCGCAAAATAAAAAGACCGATATTATAATAATTTTGTTGCATGTTTGTAATGTTTTCTATTATCCCGGTTATATTGCTAGCATGAAGTTGTAACTGTTTTGATCGTTGATGAGTAATCTGTATGTTTAACTAAAAGTTCAGTAATTTACAACGACAAGATAGTCATAAAAGAGATAAGTATGTCGAGAACGGTAATAAACTGTTCGAATCACGTAGCGTAATAGGATCGTTGTGTGACATGTTTGATGTTGGTAGTTGCGTGCAAGTGAAAGTATAATCTTGTAGTTGCGTGGCTAAATGCTTGGAGTAATAGTATAGTCGTTGGTCGTGTTGGTACATGTTGTGAGTTGGTAATTCAAGTTGTGGGTTGTAGGAGTTGGTGTATGTGGTGTGTCGGGCATGATGATGGTGACGTAGTGGGGTAATGCTTCTAGAGAATAGTGATAAGTGTCGGGAGAACAGTGGTATCGACCTTGGTTCCTTGTCTTATGAGTGGGGGAGGATGAGTTGAACTTCGGGGACGAAGTTCTTTTTAAGGGGTGAAGACTGTAATACCCGTCCTTTTGGGGACCCGTTGACCAACGTTGACCGACCTTTGGGGGCAGGCAATAGCCCTTAGTGATGCGTGCCAGAGTTACCTGGTGCCTTGATTACCTTTAGAAATGAGTGGTACTCGATAGAGTAGAGGCTACTCGATCGAGTAGCCTGGGTACTCGGTCGATTAGGGGCTACTTGATCGAGTAAATGGGTTACTCGATCGAGTAACGTCTTTTCAGCGAGGGCTTATAATCGTGTTTTGTTAAAACCGCAAATCATTTCCGCCTCCTTCCTTCAAATCTATAGGTCACCTCATTCCCTTGCCTTCACCAAATACCTTCCATGGGCGCCTTTGAGGATGTTAGTGCCTTGGGGATGCGTTGCTTGAGTCAGGTAGCGGTCTTAACGCCGTTGTGAGATGCGTAGGTACGTCGTCGTCATCGTCTTTGTCTTTTTTGTTCCTTGTAGGGTTGTATTGGTAGTAATAGGCTTGGGTACTGTTTGTATAGGGATTGCTTGCTTGGTTGATGTCGTATGGTTGATTGAGGAATCACTGCTTTTGGTTAAAGGTAGGTTCGCATACTCAGTCTTTGTTGGTTATTAGCGTGTTGGTTGTGGTTGTTGATTGTTGTTGTTGTTGTTGTTGTTGTTGTTGTTGTTGTTGTTGTTGTTGTTGTTGTTGTTGTTGTTGTTGTTGTTGTTGTTGTTGTTGTTGTTGTTGTTGTTGTTGTTGTTGTTGTTGTTGTTGTTTTTGTTGTTGTTGTTGTGGTAGTCGTTATGGTGATACAGCTGCTTGTGACTGATTGTTTGTGGTTCTCGAGATGCGTCCTCGGCTGAGTGGAGTCACTGCAGGAGTGGCTTCACGCCCTAGTTTCGCCCTCCGTGGAACCCGCCACGGGAGGGGATGTGCACATTAATGCGACAGGGTTATCGCTCAGTATGATGAGCGGGGATTTGGTGGGTACGGCTGCGGTCCCCCACTGGCAGGGCTGGTCCAGTGGACAGTCGGTGACAGAGATTGATTAGAGTGGGTGTGATTGTGTGTTTGTTTGGTTGTGTTTGTTTTATGTGACAGTTGATTGTTGTGTCTCATGATACGTCAGTCGTGTACCTATCCAAAATACACTAACTAAACTAACTATATAGCTAGGGAAGTCAGGTCGATTTCCTCAGGGAGGCAAGATATCTGTAGAAGTCCGTCTATTTGGTCACAAATGGGGAGGTTTGTTTGAATTGTTTTCTAAACTACGAAGTTTAAAGGAAGAGAAGTAGAGACAAGAGAAGTAAAGGCAAGAAAATAGGATTAAACTATCAGATAGAGAAGGAACATGTCGGGAATTCGGTTCACTACGGTAGTCCAGTGACTCAGCTGTAAACAACTCAGACGAATTAATCAAGGCGGATGTGGAAAGGTCCTTTCGGTCCACTTTCTATCCTAAAATATCACTAACTTAACTTCCATTCTCGTCAGGATAGTCTACTGTTCATAGCAGGCCTATTTAGTCCAATCTTTCGATCTAGGATTAATTTTAGCCAGATTAAAGAGATGACTCAGAAGCGTGCACTCAACTAAGTCGATAAATACAATTAAATTGCTATAGTCACAGAATCTCACAATTAATTCATCTATTTCATTTACTACATCGTCACATTCCTACCGCAGATCCCCTAATCCCAACATGCATTAAATTTAGCTACTCATATCGCTATTAATATCAAAACTAATAACAAATGACGAATTAACAATAAACATGATGAAATAAATAATAAAGTGCATAAAAGTAAATTAGGGCAAAGGAATAAATGAAGTAAACAAGGAATTAAAGCAAACAAACGATTGATTATTATTAAGAGAAGAGAAGGTAATTACAATCGTGCGAATCCGGCGTAAAGAACAATCGAATCCGAGCAAAATAAATCCCAAAGTAAAGTTACAGTGAAGAAGAATAAGTAACGCAGTAAAATTTTGATAGTAGAAAATTAGATAATGAATCGATTAGATGCCTATTGACCTAGTAACGTAAAGCTTAAATAGAAATAAACTAAGTCCAACAAATAAAACACACTCACAGGCTAATTAAAGCCCACGCCCAAGGAAACCACTCGATCGAGTGGAATAAAACCACTCGATCGAACAGAACTCAGCATAATCTACTCGATCGAGTAGAATAGTTACTCGATCGAGTAACTTCCTTTTCAGCAACTTTGGATCGAGTAGAAAACTACTCGATCGACTAACTGGGGACATAAAAACCACACGATCGAGTGGTAAAACTGCTCGATCGAGTCTTCTGTCTTCAATTCAGCTCAAGTCCATGCCCGACTGCCTCGTAATCTGTGCCTTTACGCTTCCCAACACAGTATCTCACTCTGGAAAATCCCGTCTCCTCTAAATGCATGCAAAAAGGACGAAAAAGGGTACGATTCCACTACTTTCGCGTTCATTTCTACAAAATGGACAGAACGAACCAAAGTAGCCAATTCGGAGCAAAATACTATATAAACAGTATAAAAATGCATGGAAATACGTGCTGAAATAGGCTAAAAAGACTATACATTAGGCACGTATCAAATCTCCCCAAACCGAACCTTTACTCGTCCTCGAGTAAACTAAAATGCAACTAATGGAACGGAAATGAAAACTCAGAGCTAGCTTAACTTGTCTACTTGAACCAGTTTAATGCAACAAAAACTAACAGTTAAAGCTAAGCAGTCAATACGCAAACGAGTTATAAGGTGTTCAGAAATATAGCCAACCTATCGACCTTGCAAGACCAACAAAATCGGACTCTCTCGTGGTCACTCTTCTCTCATGAAGCAAAGGGTGAATGTTATATGTAAAAGAGAGAAGAAAAGACAGTCACTCACCAATTTTTTTTTCGTTTTCTTTTTTCTTTCTTTCACGTTTTTCTGTTTTTCTCTTCTTTTTCAACCTTCTTTTTTTTTTTTTTTTTTTTTTTTTCTTTTCCTTCTTCCTCTACTTACACCAACTCCATACAAAGAAATACGGGCCAAACTGCAGACGAAAAATCATACAACAAAAGACATACTAAACTAGCTTGACTAGGCAGGCTTAATTTTGGATGTAGCTAATGGGTCAAAAAGGCAAATTTTGGCTTATGTGGAGCTAAATGGGTGAAAAATATAAGGAAAAGGGAAAATTTGCAAGCACCTCCCTGCATGTGACACCAACCACAAACCCGAATATGTGCATTTGACAAGAAATTGAATGTCATAAAAGTGCAAAAATGATGAACATGCTATGCAAGGAGTACTACTCTCAAATCCTCATGAACTGGTCATGAATGTCACCAGTTATGGGCTCTAAAACTCAGAATTTATCAAGTAGTTTGCCAATTTATCAGGTCAAGTCTAAACAGTCAGCTATATTTGAACAGAAACTCGTAGACTATGCGTATGACAAAGCTAATATCTATCAATAAAGTGCAAGGCTCAAGTAAAATGACAAGTTATAGTGCAGTTTCATCACGGAAATCTACCGTTCCGACTCAACCTATATGCAAAAATAAACGTGAATATTTTTTTATTTTTGAAATTTTCTGATTTTTTTTGATTTTTTTAATTTTAAATAAATAAAAAAAAACAATGCAAAGCTGAAAAAAAAAACGTGAATGCAAAACAAATGCAAATGCAGACTCAAAAGGATGCAATACCCTCCCCAAACCAAAACGGACAACGCCCTCGTTGTCCTCCAGCATACACCAGCAGATATATACAGGGGAACAGAAATATACAACCAAGAAAGAATAAAAGCAATAAAATAAAAGGAGACAAAATAAAAGAGTAGGTGATACATATAAAATACGAACTTCCCCAAACCAGCCAGAAAACTTGGGAAGTGAGTAGACCAGTAGCTACTCATCGGCGTCGTCATCGTCGTCCACCACCGTGAACACAGAATCAGCCTCCTCTTCTCTCCTCCTCCGCTCGAGCTCTCTCCACTGCCACCTCTGGGTCCTCGTCCTTGTCGTCCTCCTCCTCAGCAGACTCCGGGTACCCCTCAGCTGGGTACCGGTAGAAGGAAGGGTGTGGCCAGCCCTCTGGGATCGGACGATGTCGCCTCAAGTGGTACTCGTACAGAGGGTGTAAGGTAAGAGCTAAGTCCCTTTCCATACGAGGCTGTCGCTCTACAATCTCAAGCAACAAACCGTCACGGCGCCCTTGGTCCATGACCGTGGACGCCAAAAAGGGTGGAGGTGGTACGAAAGTAGCCGGAAAAACCGGCTGAGCCTGTGTCTTGTCGGTGGGAGTGGGAGGTGGAAAGCAGGTGGAGGTGGCAGTCGGGCACCCCTAGCAACAGTAGGCAAGGGGTTTAGACGGGGGAGAGTGTCACAAGGTAAGTCCACAGACAAGGAACCGTCTATCTTCCATGTCCGGTAGTCTGGGGTCAGCCAATGCTGAGAAAGCATGGCATCCAGACTCAGTAACCTCTCTCCCTCGAGGTACTGCAAGTCACGAGGCCAGACGGGGAAGAGGGAACGGGCAAGAATGGTGGCTATGCCACCGCAAGCAATAGATCCCGTCTCCTTCACCCCAGGCACGAAAGTCTTGGGCGGTCAAGTAAGCTATGTTGAGGGTAAAAGGACCCTCACGATCAACGTTCGAGTAACCGCCCGGGATGGAGAGCTCGGTGTTTGTGATGTTGTTCGGCTCCTTTCAGCCGAAGATGGTGCTCGCCATCAACCTAAGAGAATAACGGGTAGGGGGAAGGTGGACCTGGACGAGCTTTCGCTCGGTAGAAGTAGCCTGGGCTAGAGTCCGCCAAAGCTGACGAATGACCCTCCTAGGGGCGGTAGTGTCGCCCGTAGAGGAGAGGCCAAGGCTCCTACCAAACTCCTCTAAAGTCATCTGAAAAGTCCGGTTAAACAACCGGAAAGACACTGAAGAACTAGCGGGGTCAGCATTGTATGCCCCGGAGGAGAAGGTGAAGGAGCTGAGGAACGCAAGACTCAGCTCCAGAAAGGTACGACCGCTCATAGTAATGAGGCCAGTCATCCCCAAGCCTCGTAGAAGCTCACAAACCGACTCGTAAAGACCGAGTCTCTCAAGTGCCGGTTTATCTAAAAACCGGGAAGGTACAAACTCGCAGCCTAGGAGGTGATAAAACTTCTTACGATGTAAGGCTTTAACAAAAATTACCTGCGGATGTTCTGGGTGAGAGTCGAGGGAAGTGTCCCCTCGAACAGTAACCGTGCCAGAAGTAGAAGGAGCAGCTGAAGTGGAAGGTACAGCAGAAGTAGAGGTAGCAGGAGCTGATGTAGAACGGTGACGTCCACGACCTCGGCCCCGGCCCCTAGAACCCAAAGTAGAAGCCCACTCTGTGACGGTGCGAGGGACTAGGGCCGCTCTAAAGGCAGCTGCAACTGCCGGTGAATCCGCCACAGGTGTGAAAACGGCGGCTGGAGTAGAAGTAGTGGCTGATGTGGCCACCACTGACGAAGAAAGGGTAGCGGTGGTGGTGGCCGTAATGGAAGTGGCAGCCGAAACCGAGCTAGCAGCAGAGCTAGCTGGGGTAAAAACGATGCCTGCAAGGCAATGAAACTAGGAAAACAGGGACTGCGGTACTAACAGTAGTGGAGGCGGTGGTAACAGCAGGGACCACCGTCTCACTCAGGGACGGACTAGAAGTCTGGCTACTAGAGGGCAGTGAGCTAGACTCCATCCTGTATACAAAGGGGCAGGGGACATGATAAGAAAAACAGCGGCTAAAAGTGGCTAAACAGCAAGAAAACCAGCATATGACAGCATGATAGTCCCCAAACAGTCGAAAAAATTCGACTTCAGCCCAAAAATTCCCAAAATTCCTCAAAATTTTTCGAAAGACAGCATGTAAACAGCGATAGGGGCAGGACAGCAGGTATTGACAGCAGCAATTAAACAACAACTAAGGCGAATTAAGCAAGAAATCATGAAGACTCAGTATGACAGTCGAAAACCCAGTACGACAGTCGAAAATTTCGACTTGAAATCCCCCTTATTGCAAATTTTGCGTGAAATTCGAATTACACATGCAATAAACAGCGAGGAGACGGGAGTGATCTTCAAGCAAGACAAGTAAGGGCAAACAATGACAGTTAAAGTCGAAAAACTCGACTAAACGAACAATTTCGAAACCCTAATTTCAAATTACCTCATAAAAATGCAAAATTAATTAAATTGAAATGCAATGAGGATGGAGTAAATACTTACTTGATGAGGAAAGACCTACAAGGTGCAATTAATCATCAATTAACAAGCAAAAAAAGGCAATTTTTCGATCAAAAACCGCGAACCCTAAACCCGCTATAAAACCGTGTAAACTAGCACAAATAAGGGGGAGAACAAGGGGCTTTGAACGATTAATTAGCAAGCAACAATTTGTAGGTGACGGATTTGGTATTAGAGCAAGAAAAAAGGGGATTTGGGGATGTTTTGATCGCAATTAGGGAGAGGGTGACGAAAAATTGGGGAAAAATGAATTGGGAATCAAAAAGTAAAGAGTTAAAGGAGAAACTCCCTGCGTCCTTTCCCAATCTACTCGATCGAGTGGTTTAAAACCGCTCCATCGAGAACTTTGATGCTCCATATACTCGATCGAGTAGCATTCTACACGATCGAGAAGTCCCCATATGTGATTTACTCGATCGACTGAAAAAGAAGCACTCGATCGACCACATTTCACTCGATCGAGTACAAAAAGTACTCGATCGAGCTCTTTTCTCGTGTAAGCTCCTTAATTTGTCTTTCTTCCTTTGAATTTGCGTAAAAATTCCCCAAACCTGCATAAAAACACGTGCAAAAGTATACCAAAATACCAAATCCGCATAGTAACAGTCTATAGTCTTAAATCTACGCTAAAAACTGTCTAAAAAACTAATTGTCCTAATTAAAAGCAATAAAAGAAATTCAACGAAAAATTCAAAATTTATTTTTACAAGGTGTTACACGGGGCATTTCCCCGCTCACTTCCCAATGCAATTCAGTAGCCCCTTGGAGGGCTCCTGACTGGAGGACGTCATCTCAGCAACATTGATTGTCCTCTTCAGCTTCCATGAGCTTGAATTTGAATCATTTAAATCTTTAGGAGGAGAATAATTCGCATCCACATATGCACGAACTTTCCTCATCCTTGCTCCTTTATTACTGTCTTTAGCATCCTCATTCCCAATTTGATTAACCTTAATTGCACAATGCCCTTTGACCGCTCCTTCATTGCTTTCATCTGTACCTGCAGCAAGGAAAACAGACGAACTTTCCTTCTTTTTGCTCTCAACTTGAGGCGGAGGGGTAACAATACAGCACAGTACTCTAAATTTTCATCTTGAGTGTCAATAATAGGGTCAATAGAAGAGAGGGCATTGCAAGGCTGAGCTTGCATGGGAGCCCTCCGGAACTTAGACTGATGGAATATCAGCTCCTCGTCCCCTACCTGAAAAGTTAACGTCTTACCCCCGACGTCTATTACTGCACGGGCAGTAGACAAAAATGGTCTCCCTAAAATAATAGGGGTGTGTGCATCTTCGGGGATGTCTAAGACAACGAAATCAATGGGAATAAAGAACCTCCCGATCTTAATAGGTACGTCTTCTATTACACCTAGTGGCCGTGATATACTACGATCGGCCATCTGGACAGTCATGTTGGTGCAATTAAACTTTGTCAAACCAAGTCTCTTAGCCAAAGACAATGGTAAGACCCTCACGCTAGCGCCAAGATCGCATTACGCGTTATCAATCAAATGGGTACCGATATGACACGGAATTGAGAAACTACCCGGATCTAACTGTTTTGGAGGTAACTTATTTTGAACTAGGGCCGTCCCTACCTCAGTCAAAGCTATTGTCTCATTATCACTAATATTCCTCTTACGTGTTAAAATTTCTTTCATAAACTTAAGGTAAGAGGTTACCTGTGTCAGCAGTTCGTCGAACGGTACAGTGACCTGCAAGCTTCTCAAAATTTCGGCAAATTTGCCAAACTGTTGGTTAGCTTTAGTATCCTGTAGATGCCTCGGGAAGGGAACCGTGATGGGTATCTCGAGTCCCTTGTTTCTCTCTTCCAATGTGTTAGCCGGAGCAAGCTCTGTATCCTTTGGACGCTTCTTTCCTCTTGAACGAGGTCTTTCCGGTGATTTCTTGGTTAATCGAGCACTAGCAGGCTCTCGATCAAGCTGCCCGTCATCCAAACTACTCGATCGACCAAAAATCCCATTCGATCGAGTAGTTTTTTCAGCAACATCACTCGATCGAGTGGAATTTTTACTCGATCGAACAGCTTCATTTTCCTGTTCACTCGATCGAGTAGAAAATCCACTCGATCGAGACCTCAACCTGACCACTAGTTTGGGGATGATACCCCAAACCACGTCGGTGTTGGACACCAACTTTAGACAGAATAGAAGTTAGTTTCTTTTCTTTAAAGTGCATTACCCCATCACTAATGACGACCCTAGGGACACCAAATTGGGGAAATATGACCTTTTTGAACATTTTTATCACGGTCTTGGCATCACAATAAGGTGAGGCAATTGCCTCAACCCATTTCGACACATAATCTACAGCCACTAAAATGTACTTGTTACCTTTACTAGACGGGAACGGTCCTTGGAAGTCAATGCCCCAGACATCAAAAACCTCAACCTCTAAGATGCCATTTTGTGGCATCTCATGTCTCTTTGAAATGTTCCCTGATTGTTGGAAAGCATCACAAGCTGAAACAAAAGACTTAGCATTAGCAAACAAAGAGGGCCAGTAAAAACAAGACTGAAATACCTTGGCCACGGTGCGCGATGGACCGTGGTGACCACCATAGGGAGAGGAGTGACAGCCTTCCAGGTCTACTTTGGCCTCCCACTGTGGAATACACCGTCTGTAGAGACCGTCTGCACATTCCTTAAATAAATAAGGATCATCCCAGAAATACTGCTTAGCGTTATACAGAAAACGCTTCCTCTGCTGATGAGAAAGGTCAGATGGCAGCTTGCCACTGACAACGAAGTTAGCTATATCTGCATACCAAGGCTCTTGGTTAACAATAGACGAAAAAACAGCAAATAAAGTATCGTCAGGGAAAGAAACATCAATAGGTAGAGAATCTTCCCCTTCCTGTCGCGTCAGTCGCGACAGATGATCAGCTATAACGTTCTCAACTCCTTTCTTATCCTTAATCTTCAAATCAAACTCCTGAAGAAGGAGTATCAATCTCAATAGCCGTGGTTTAGCCTCCTCCTTAGCAAGGAGATGCCTAAAAGCTGCATGGTCAGTAAAAACAGTAACTTCTGACCCAATCAAATAAGAACGAAACTTCTCTAAGGCATAAACTATAGCTAGCAGCTCTTTTTCAGTGGTAGTGTACTTCACTTAAGCCTCATCCAGAGTTCGGCTCGCATAGTAGATTGCATTTAAAGCTTTGTCTTTCCGTTGGCCTAGCACCGCTCCTAGTGCATAGTCACTGGCATCACACATTATCTCAAACGGTAAGTCCCAGTTGAGAGGCTGTATGATCGGCGCAGAGACTAAAGCCTGCTTTAACCTGTGAAAAGCAGAAAGTCAATCATCAGTAAACACAAAAGGGGCATCCTTAAGTAGCAGTTGTGTAAGTTGTTTAGCAATTTTTGAGAAATCCTTGATAAACCGGCAGTAAAAGCCGGCGTGGCCAAGGAAACTCCTCACCCCCTTAACATTAACAGGAGGTGGTAATTGCTGAATCACTTCCACCTTTACTTTATCAACCTCTATTCCCCTATCAGAAACTAAATGCCCTAAGACAACTCCTTCGTTGACCATGAAATGGCAGTTCTCCCAGTTAAGCACAAGATTAACCTCAATGCAGCGTTGCAACACTTTATCAAGGTTAGACAGATAGTTAGAAAAATCACTTCCATAAACACTGAAATCGTCCATGAAAACTTCCATAATAAACTCAATGTACTCTGAAAATATCCCTATCATGCACCTTTGGAAGGTGGCAGGGGCATTACATAAACCAAAAGGCATCCTGAAGCAAACACGCCCTGAGGACAAGTAAATGTAGTCTTAGCTTGATCGTCTGGGTGGATAGGGATCTGAAAGAACCCTGAATACCCATCTAAGTAGCAGAAAAATTTATGAGAAGCTAACCTTTCTACCATTTGATCAATAAAAGGAAGGGGAAAGTGATCCTTCTTGGTGGCGGCATTAAGCTGTCTGTAATCTATACACATCCGCCAACCAGTCACTACTCGAGTGGGTATTAACTCATTCTTATCATTCTTAACCACAGTAGTCCCTCCTTTCTTCGGGACAACCTGCACTGGACTCACCCATTTAGAATGACCAACAGAATAAATAATACCTGTGTCGAGCAGCTTCATTACCTCAGCCATCACAACATCCTGCATCTTCTGGTTCAGCCGGCGCTGACCCTGTCTGCAAGGTTTGTGATCTTCCTCAAGCTCTATCCTGTGCATACAAATATCGGGACTAATCCCCTTGATATCGTCCAATGAATAACCCAATGCTTTCCTGTTTTTCTTACGCATAGCTAACAAGGATGTCAGCTGATCATTATCAAGCTTAGCACTAACAATGACTGGATATTGCTCAGTATCGTCTGATGTTACCATAATTAGAGCATATTTAGTCCCCGAATTAGCCTTGTTCCCCTGCTTTTTAGTGCATATTTGGGTCATTTATTGCCTTTAATTCTTTGTTTTTCATATTCTTTGAGGTTTTGTGTCGTTGGTAGGAAAAGAGTGAAAACCTTGCATTTTCATGGCAAAACGAGACTAAATTGATTGAATTCAATGACCAAGCATCAAGGAGAGACAAGATTAGAAGGCCTTTGTACATACTATAGTAGATGGGCAATGATGAGGAAAGATCATTGCATCCCCGAGGAAATCCTCAAGGATTTTATGAAGAAAAGGGAAGAAAAGAAGAAGAAATGTGACTGTCCAGCAATCCGTGCGGATTGTTCTGAAGACGCCCGACCTCCACCTCCACAATCCGAGCGTCTTCACCAAAAGACGCCCGGGCAGCAACCCCAGAAGACGCCCGTCTTCTCCCTAAGACGCCCGGGCAGAGACCCTCGAATCCGGCCGTCCCGTGCCTAAGACGCACGGATTTCAAGGCAGCACAACTTCGTCTTCTTCAAGCTTCAAGATAGATGCCCATCCTTCCAAAAATACCGGCGTTTCCTTAAGTAGGGACTTAATCGTCATTTAAGCCCTTAGTTAACCCTAATTCCTACACCTAATCCCCACTATAAATACCCCATTAGTCTAATTAGAAGAGCACGTTCTTCTTAGCAATCTTTAGTGTAGTTAATATCAATCAAAAATCTCTTCAATTTTGTAATCAACAATTAATCAAGTTTTAATACAAGTTTTATTTCCTTAATCTCTCTTTTGTTCATCCTTTATTTTGGGTAATTGAAGATTATTTGGGTTATTATTGGGAGATTGACAACCTCTCAATCAAGCATCAAGTACTTCTTTTATTCTTTGCTTTATTATTGGAATCATTAGTAGGTATAATTCTCTTAATCCCTTTTTAATTATTGCTAATTACTTTCATTTATTCATCATGTTTCACCTTGTTGGTATGATTGACAACCTTGCTAGCATGTTCAACATGATAATGAGTGAGTAGTTCCATAGCTAGGGTTAATGGGTAATTAGGGGAAACCATCATGGGGAATGATTCATGCTTAAATTAATATGCTTTCATGGTTTATTTGCTTGCTTGTTATGATCTCAACTCATGCACATGTTATGTTTGATGAAATGCGAGCCTATGAATCTTTGCATTTTTTACCCATCACCTATCTTTTCAATAAGACTTGTAAGACATAAACCAACTCGAGTCTCATTAGACCATGCATGTTGTTGAGTAGGGAAGACTAAGTCGACTTGTAGGTGTTGTACAATCTAATCGATTCGGCTCCAGGATCCCAACTTTCCTAGGATTGTAAGATATAACCCAACTCAATCCATCACAACAATAATTGCTTGCTTATAATTTGAGAACATGTTTGTATGATGAATTCCCATGAATCCCCTATGACCCCATGATACCCTAGTGCTTTTTATCAATTTTTTACAACCCTTTTTAATTCATCTTGCTTGTTTACTTTCATTGCTATTTAGTTTAGTGACCGTCTAAATCAACCCAAATTGTGACACCCCTAAGACACCGCTAGTTGCAATAGAAATCTCATCTCAATTCCCGTCCCTTGGGATCCGACCTTTACTTGCCTCTTTACTAATTGTAGAGTTGTTTGTGAAGCTATAAATTGTGTTTTGGTCTAGGTGCTCCTAACGACAAGTTACCGAAAAGAATTAGTCCGACCAAAAATGGTGCCGTTGCCGGGGACGGTGTTAACTTGATTTACATTTTCTTATATTGTTATTAGTTGTGTCTTTCTTTGCCTTGGGGAAGTAAAACTCCTCAATGTTTGTTCTAATTGTTTTCGAGTTGTTTGATATTTTGCATGTCTAGAAGGTCACAAGGTGATTTGTTACCTTTTGATCGTGAAATTGAAAGAACTTTGACAGCCAATAGAAGACTTGCTAGGAGAAATTTGAGAGGTATTGGTGAGGTTGTAGACATTGAACCAACTATTGAGTTCATCAACCCTTTTGCAAGAGAAGGTGAGGAGAACCCAACCCAAAATCAACCCACAATGCCTAAGTTTTCATCACATTCCGTACCCACCGAGGAGAACCTACCCAATGGTACTCCGACTCCACAACATCTAACCGGAAATTTTATTGCCAAATCCGCATTTATCCAATTAGTCGAAAGAAGCCAATTTGGGGGGATTCCTAGTGAAGACCCTCACTTTCATATGGAGTCCTTTTGTGAATATTGTGATGCGATTTCTCAAACCGGTGTAACTCAAGACCAAATTCGATGGGTCTTATTTCCTTTTTTCTCTAATTGGCACCTCGAAACAATGGTTGAAGGGCCTTGATAAGGCCACTCTCGGAATTGATTCTTGGAAGAAGTTGGCTCTAGCTTTCTACAAAAAGTTCTATCCACCGGAAAAGACTAACATGCTAAGAGCTCAAATTACGGGTTTTAAGAAAAAGGATGAAGAATATTTGTATGAAGCTAGGGAGCGGTTCAAAGGAATTTGTCGCTCATGTCCTCACCATGGACTTAGCGAGTGGTTCTTGGTACAACAATTTTGGAACGGTCTATATGAAGATTCAAGGAACATTCTCAACATGGGATCAAATGGAATGTTCACCGAAGTTGATGAAAATCAAACTTGGAACAAAATTGAGGAAATGGCGGTCCATAACTCACAATATAGTAGACCTCGCAAGGCTACTAGAGGAGGAAAGCGTGAAGTGGACTCCGTTACTCAATTGGGTGCTCAACTTAGTGCTCACATTAATACCATCAATTTGAAGTTTGAAAAGGCTATGGCTAGACTTGAAGAAGCCTCAAAATCACCAAAGCATCATGTTAATGCCATGACGGCATCTTCATCAATCCCAAGTGGGATATGTGAGAATTGTGGAACTTTGGGACATGACCCAAGTGAATGTAGGGGAACAAATGAACAAGTGAATGTTTTCCAAGCATACAAGAGTGGTACCCCTTATTCCAACTATTACAATGAAAACACCAAATTCCATTCAAATCTCTCAAACAAAAGCCAAAATGTTCAAAACCCTCAAACAACATACACCCCACCTCCCATGAGAAACCAAAATCAAAGACCCTTTTACAACCAAAACCAAGGTTACCAAAATCAATCTCCATACAATCATCAAAATGACCAAGGTTTTGATGTTCAAAAAGCGGTCTTTCAAATGCAAAAGAATCAACAAGAATTTTTCACTCAAATGCAAAAGGATAGTCAAGCAAAGGAAACCACCATCAACAACATCCTAGCTCACACCAAAATGTTGGAAACCCAATTGACTCAACTAGCATCTTCAAGCTCACAAAGACAAAAGGGGCAATTACCACCTCAAAGTAATCCCCCAAGACATGAAACGGTTAGTGCCATTCACTTGAGAAATGGTACAAGGTATGAAGCACCGAAGAAGCAAGTTGAAGATAAAGTTGTGGAAGCTAGTGACAAGGAAGAAATTGTGCAAAACTCCAGGATGGAGAACCATCAAAAGAAGAAGTTTCAAAGAAAAATGAAGACAAGGTCAAGGAGAAGGAACCCATTGTGATTAGACTTCCTTTTCCAAGTCGTCAAGCCAAGCCCAAATTTGATGACCAACTTGGAAAATTTATGGAAATTGTGAAGAATTTGGAAGTCTCAATTCCTTTCACGGAATTAATCAATCACGTGCCGGCCTATGCGAAATACATAAAAGACATCCTCACAAAGAAGAAGTCGATCCGGAAGCTTAAGACTATCGCCTTCACTAAGGTGAGTAGTGCAATACTTCAAGGGAGTTCACCTCCAAAACTCAAGGATCCGGGAAGCTTCTCAATACCGTGTACCATTGGCGACACCACGATCAGCAAAGCCTTATGTGATCTAGGGGCTAGTGTGAGTGTTATGCCGTACTCGGTGAGTAAAAGGTTGGGGATGGGAGAGCTTAAATGCACCAATATCACACTCCAAATGGCCGATAGATCGACGAAGACACCATTAGGGATATGGGAAGATGTTCCCGTACGAATTGGGAAATTTTTCATCCCGGTGGACTTTGTCATTGTTGATATGGAAGAAGACTCCAACATTCTAATTATTCTAGGAAGACCTTTCTTACACACCGCGGGTGTGGTGATTGATGTGAAATATGGAGAGCTCACTCTAGAAGTGGGAGATGAGAGTATAACTTTCAATCTTGACAAGACCATGAGAGCTCCCCGTTTGCATGAACCATGTTTTATGATTGATCATAATAACCGGAAGGATGATAGGAAGAAGTCGGAACTCCAATGGAAGAAGAAAATTGAAGATGCTCCATTCAAAGAGCAAGTGAATTGTAACAAAGAGAGCTTGAAAAGCTCACCAAAGTCAAGCAATGAAGAAGATGGCGTCATTGGCCAAGACAAGAAATGGGAGAGTTGTCTCTATCCACTCAAGAGATCTTTAGTGATCAAGTAGATGAAGTGTGTGGTATTTGGGACGATGAATTTGAAGGGATTTTCAATCCCTATATTGGTAATGCTATCGATCAAGACCGACAACAAGGGCAAAGATCTATTGAAGTTCTTTATCATGACAATGAACAAGCTTTTGATTACTTCTTCAAGGTGTTGAGCAACATCAACAACACCTTAGACATGCCCCCATGACATCTCACTAAGGATGAGAGTTTGGTGGAGTCCTCCCTAAACCACCATTTGTAAATATTTCTAACCCCCTAACTCACATTTTAATTCTTATATTGCATTTTTGTCATTTTTGGATTTTTGTGCCTTGATCAAGGTAATTATCATTTTTGAGAGAAGTAAGGGAGGGACTAATGATTTCAATTGATGTGTAGTGCTTTAGCTTAGTGTGGGCATAACAATTGCCTAGGCTATCCATGCCTTAGTACAGCCCCCACAATGAAGAACACGAGATTTTGAAGAATGAAAAATGACACGGGATATGCAAGTACACAGATGGAACTGAATCCGGGTAAAAGGGGCAGAATCCGAGCGTTTTGAAGAGAACCCGCCCGTCTTCAAGCAACCCGGGCGTCTTGGTCCGAATCTGCCCGTCCTTCATGAGCTGAATTTTTGAAATTTTGGGACTGTTAACGAATCCGGGCGTCCTGCAAAAGAATCCGCCCGTCCTTCAAGGGAAGTCGCCCGTCTTTTTGGCTGAGAAAAACAAGAAAAATCCCTGGAAAGGAATCCGCCCGGCTTCACTGAAAGACGCCCGTCCCGCAGCTGAACAATCCGAGCGTCTTTGCTCAAAGACGCCCGTCTTTAGGCGAGGATTTCCCAACCCAGAATAGACAGAATCCGGGCGTCCCGAAGGAAAGCCGCCCGTCATCCCCCTGCATTTCAAAATTTTTGGGTCTTTTATAAACCCCCTCCCACATTCATTTCTTCATTCCTTCATTCAAAACACTACCCATAAACCCCAAAACTCAAAACCCTCATCCTCTCCATCACAAAAACAAGATTTCCTCAACCACATTCATCAAAATCAAATCAAAACATCCTTCTAACAAAAATTAATCACTCCTCTTTCAACAAAAATCAAACCAAGCACAAAATCTTCAACCTTTGAGTCGATTTTTGAATTTATAAAGGCAAAGCCTTTCACCTTAAAATCGATTTGGGTACACTTGGAAATTGAAGATTTTCACTCTTTTCTTGGTTCAAGCATCAATGGCAAGGACAAAAGGAGCAACAAAGGCACCAAAGGCAAAGGCACTCTCAACAAGACAAAAGAGTCTTCAAGCAAAGAAAGCCTCATTGGCTATGGTGGTAGCTAGTGCAAACTTGGAAGTGCAACAAGAACAACCTCCCTTGGAAGCAACAACATCTACTACTCCGGAAATTGCTCAACTTTCGAACTATCCGGAGGTAATTTTCATTTCCAAATCCCATAGGGAAACTTTTGCCAAGTTTGCTAGAAAATCCTTTCTATCCACCAAGTTTATTTGTGAAGATGCCTTAGATAAGTTGGGTGTCCTTGAGCAAACTATAGCCTTATTTAAAGCCATGGGGTTGGAAAAATTGTTTGCAACAAAAGAATTGACATACCCCTCCCTTACCTTAGAATTCTTGAGTTCTTTGAAAGTTACAAAGGTAGAGACCATGTAAAACATCTAGTTCTGCCTAGCTAATGTTAGTAGGCGCATCTCCTTTGAGGAAATGAGTAAAGCTTTGGGTCTTGATGATTCACATAGTTATTTCAAGAATGTTGGCAGGTATGACCCCGCTCCTCTTTGGGAGGCGATTTCCGGAAGGAAATTTGAGAAATATCATGCTAGTCGCGCTCTATTAGTCCACCATCCAGGCATTAGAGTGTGGCACAAGGTCATAGGGAACACCATCATTGCAAGAAAAGACACCAACCACTTTACCAAGCTCGATTTTGTTCTTCTTGAGTCGGCCTTAAACATTAGAAGGGAATTCACCAAGCCTTTCAACTCTCTAAGGCTTTTGGTGGATAGATGGCTAAATGTTGATTGTGGGAAGCAAGGTACTACCGTTATTGTAAATGGAGGTCTAGTCACTCTTTTGGCTAAATACTTTGATCCGAACTTCAACAAGGATAGCAAGTATGTGGCGAAAAAGGGTGGTCATCTCATTGATTTGGATACTATGATAAACAAATACAAGTGGGTCTCTCATAACCCTCTTGACACCAAGTATGGGTGGCTCACTAGTGAGGCTAGATCTTTTACTTTGCCTTCGAAGATTTGTCGTTTAAGTGTCCATCGGACCAACTATCTCCTTCCCCTCTCAAAAGAGGCCGAATACATTATCCGACAACAAAGGGATGAAATTGAAATGCCCTCCTCTTCCATTGTCACACCACCCTATCCTTTCAAGTACCAAGAGTTCAAACCCGAAGGTGTTGAAGCAAGCAAAGATTATATGACTCTTCTTATGCAAGAGATGCACAAGCAAGCTTTTAAGGATCGGGAAGATGCTTACTTAGCCCAATATCCACCCCTCCTTCATTTAGCTAGGCAAGAACTCCTCGATCCTTCATGTCCTTTGCCTAGTTGGGCGGATAGGGAAGTCTTCTTTCCGAGTGCATCTAGGGGTGAGATTCCGGGTGACGATGAGGTTGTCGGTGATGCGGTTGGGGATAACATTGATGAAGAGGCTAGTGATGAAGAAGAAGAGGATGATGAACAAAGTGAACAAGAAAGTGAAGAGGGAAGTGGTGATGAGTCCACTTCTATTGAGGAAGATGATGATAGTGATGATATGATGGAATATTAGCAAGCTTTGGAGGCTCCTACCCTCTTGAGGTTTGTCTACTTCTTTGTTTTATTTATTTATCTTGATCATGGTTGGAGTAGTCCTAGCAAGATAGAGGACTAACACCTCGGCCCCATTGAGGTGTTCTTATTTCATTGTTCCCACTTTTGAAAATCCAAAATGACAAATTTAGTTTCATGCATTGCATCGTGTGTGCATGAACTACACCCAACCTTAGGACATTAGAAATAATGTCTAACTCGGTTTAGGGAAGTTCATACATACACAACGGGAGGTAATCTAAATTATCCTCTCCGTCATAAACAAAAACCATACATCATGTAGTATAGATTAGTGTAGCTTACATTTAGTGTAGAATTCATGCATCATGCTTGCATGATTTCCCATCATTTTGGCCATTGAGGACAATGCCCATATTAGTGTGGGGATGGGGAATTATAACTTAACTTCTATTCAAAAATCCAAAAAAATTGAAAATTTCAAAAAAACCATAAAAATTTGAAAAATTGAAAAACCAAAAACATGTTCATTTCCTTTATAGTGTAGTCGTGTATATATTATTGTATATATTGTGTATTTTTACCCTTGTTCACATTGATCGACTACGCCACATCCGAGACATGAGGATATTGAAGACCGCATAGTATGATCTTTCCAATCTCCTTTTTCCTCTTTATGTTAATGACTATGTGGCTTTATTTTGATTGATGTGGTATAACAATGTGAACTTAGGACTTGCATTTAGTTTATATGTCATATTAGTTGGTAGAATCATTTGCATTAGGATGTTTATATGTTAGTTGCATCATGGCATGTAGTTGCATGTTAGAAAAATTTTGCGAAACCGTCTACTTGGGAAGCTTGACAAGTGTATATAGGCCCTAGTAGATGCTTTTTCTTCTTAAGACTTTGCTTGTTAGAATACTTGTAAAACACCCTAGGATGTGTCATGCTAGTATCCTTTGACCCGTGGTTTAAGGCCTAGTCAAGAGTACCTTGTGGTGTGATAACTCCTTGTCTACCGTTTATTCCAAGGTGACCCTTGAAACCATGCATCCATCATCCATGTTCTACTATACATTTTTGTCATCAAAAGGGAATGGGCAAAAAAGAAATCAATTTGAGTTCAATGAAATGAAAAGTGAAAGAAAGTTTGCAAAAAAATGCATCAAATGAAAAGAGGAGCAAAAATAGAACTCCTAAAGCTTCAAATATAAGCCACCCTCACTACATATGGGGTGACTTTGAAAATGTTCAAAAGAAATGCAAAGAAAGTTGTCAAGTGTTGAAATCCCAAAAATCAAAAGAAATGGCAAGAAAGTGTTCTCAAATGTTATATGCCACATGAAATTGGGGGGAAAAACAAAAACAACAGCAAACTCCCAAAGTGAAACTCAAATATCTATTGATCCCTTTATCCACCGTATCCATTTTTGTGCATGGTAGAGAGGGGACGACCCTTCTTCTTGTCTAGGCAAGAGGGGGAATTCTGCGATCCTCCAGTGTTTCTAACACCATAGGGAGTCTACTCTTGACAAAAGCATTTAACGATTGAGGACAAAGGTACCCTAGCTTGACACAACTTGGAGGTGATTTATTGGTATCCTTCTAGGCTTAGTAGTTTGAAGAAATTGCATCTATGAAGGAGTGTGTACCCTTGAATTGCTTCCCTTATAGATAATTTCCGCCACTTAGATGAGGAAAGTGGCTTATCTTTTGTAGATGCATCCATTATTTGTTTTTGTGTGTTTAATGTTTGGATGTGTCGCCATTTTGGCAAGACCCACCTTGCCTTGCAAGAAGGCATCCTACCTCATGGTTGTCTTGTTGTGAGTTGAAGGGGGGGAGTGAGACCCGCTAATTGTCTCATATCGGCTATGTTATTCGGTTAGTTTAAATAATGGTCCTAGTCTTTGTCACCTCTTTACTCGGGACGAGCAAAGATTCAGTTTGGGGATATTTGATGTGACCATAATTAGAGCATATTTAGTCCCCGAATTAGCCTTGTTCCCATGCTTTTTAGTGCATATTTGGGTCATTTATTGTCTTTAGTTCTTTGTTTTGCATATTCTTTGAGGTTTTGTGTCCTTGGTAGGAAAGGAGTGCAAACCTTGCATTTTCATGGCAAAACGAGACTAAATTGATTGAATTCAATGACCAAGCATCAAGGAGAGACAAGATTAGAAGGCCTTTGTACATACTATAGTAGATGGGCAATGATGAGGAAAGATCCTTGCATCCCCGAGGAAATCCCCAAGGATTTTATGAAGAAAAGGGAAGAAAAGAAGAAGAAATGTGACTGTCCAGCAATCCGTGCGGATTGTCCTGAAGACGCCCGACCTCCACCTCCACAATCCGAGCGTCTTCACCACAAGACGCCCGGGCAGCAACCCCAGAAGACGCCCGTCTTCTCCCGAAGATGCCCGGGCAGAGACCCTCGAATCCGGCCGTCCCGTGCCTAAGACGCACGGATTCCAAGGCAGCACAACTTTGTCTTGTTCAAGCTTCAAGAAAGATGCCCATCCTTCCAAAAATACCGGTGTTTCCTTAAGTAGGGACTTAATCGTCATTGAAGCCCTTAGTTAACCCTAATTCTACACCTAATCCCCACTATAAATACCCCATTAGTCTAATTAGAAGAGCATGTTCTTCTTAGCAATCTATAGTGTAGTTAATATCAATCAAAAATCTCTTCAATTTTGTAATCAACAATTAATCAAGTTTTAATACAAGTTTTATTTCCTTAATCTCTCTATTGTTCATCCTTTATTTTGGATAATTGAAGATTATCTGGGTTATTATTGGGAGATTGACAACCTCTCAATCAAGCATCAAGTACTTCTTTTATTCTTTGCTTTATTATTGGAATCATTAGTAGGTATAATTCTCTTAATCCCTTTTTAATTATTGCTAATTACTTTCATTTATTCATCATGTTTCACCTTGTTGGTATGATTGACAACCTTGCTAGCATGTTCAACATGATAATGAGTGAGTAGTTCCATAGCTAGGGTTAATGGGTAATTAGGGGAAACCAACATGGGGAATGATTCATGCTTAAATTAATATGCTTTCATGGTTTATTTACTTGCTTGTTATGATCTCAACTCATGCACATGTTATGTTTGATGAAATGCGAGCCTATGAATCCTTGCATTTTTTACCCATCACCTATCTTTTCAATGAGACTTGTAAGACATAAACCAACTCGAGTCTCATTAGACCATGCATGTTGTTGAGTAGGGAAGACTAAGTTGACTTGTAGGTGTTGTACAATCTAATCGATTCAGCTCCGGGACCCAAACTTTCCTAGGATTGTAAGATATAACCCAACTCAATCCATCACAACAATAATTGCTTGCTTATAATTTGAGAACATGTTTGTATGATCAATTCCCATGATTCCCCTATGACCCCATGATAACCTAGTGCTTTTTATCAATTGTTTACAACCCTTTTTAATTCATCTTGCTTGTTTACTTTCGTTGCTATTTAGTTTAGTGACCTTCTACATCAACCCAAATTGTGACACCCCTAAGACACCACTAGTTGCAATAGAAATCTCATCTCAATTCCCGTCCCTTGGGACCCGACCTTTACTTGCCTCTTTACTAATTGTAGAGTTGTTTGTGAAGCTATAAATTGTGTTTTGGTCTAGGTGCTCCTAACGACAAGTTACCGAAAAGATTTAGTCCGACCATCGTCTAAGAAAACATATTTTAGATGAGAAGGGAGAGGCTTACGCTCCGGTACCTTTACCTCAATGGAGCAAAGAGTGCTAATCATCTGTTCCACTCGCTCTCCCTCAGCGTCGGTGAGTTCGCGCTCATCTAAATCATCTACAAGCAAATCCAACACAGCATCATCGTTATCTGGGTTATCTGCACACTCATCCAAAAGCATAAGAGGTTCTAGTGGATCCTTCATGAAAGAACCCGACCAGAAGTCATAAATAGACTCGTCAATAATATCAATCGAATAACACGTATCCTCTATCATTGGCCTAGCCAAAGTACTAGGCAGACTGAAAGTGATCGCGTCATCCCCTACTGCAAGATTCAAACGCCCTTGTTTGACATCAATAATAGCCCCAGCTGTACAAAGTAACGGTCTTCCTAAGATAATTGGAGTCCGGGTGTCATTAGCTATATCTAAAACAATGAAATCCACTGGGATAAAGAGCTTGCCTATTTTCACAGGCACGTCCTCTAAGACACCTAAGGGTCTCCTAACAGATCTATCAGCCATCTGTAGGGTAATGTTAGTCACTTTAAGATGACTCATATTCAATTTCTTGCAGACAGATAAGGGCATGACACTGACGCTGGCTCCTAAATCACAAAGAGCCTTAGCAATAACCACATTGCCTATAACACAGGTAATAGAAAAGCTACCCGGGTCTTTCATTTTAGGTGGAGCCTTATTTAAAAGTAAATTATTAGGCTCTTCCATAAATGAAACTGTCTCAAATTCACTTAGCTCTCTCTTACGCGTCACAATATCTTTCATAAATTTAGCGTAAGTAGGTACCTGGGTAACAAGTTCGGTAAAAGGGAAGGTTACCTGGAGGTTCTTCACAACGTCCACAAACCTACCGTACTGTCGCTCGATCTTCGCGTCCTTCAGACGACCTGGGAAGGGTACTCGGGTAGTAATAAGTGGACCCGCGACTTTCTCTTTACCTTTATCAGTGCGTGACGTCTCCACAACAGGGGAAGATGACACGCTAGCGGAATTAGATAGTAAAACAGGATCTCCACCGCTTATGGTACTCGATCGAGTACTTTTTCCACTAGATCGAGTGGTTTCACGTTGGGAAATACTCGATCGACCATTTTATTCACTTGATCGTGTGATCTCTTTTCCATGCTCACTCGATCGACCATAATTATCACTCGATCGAGTGACGGGATTAATTATTTCACTCGATCGAGTAGATTTTTCATTCGATCGAGTGTCTGGACAACACGCAGCAAGGATTTCGTCCAAAAACTCATCCATATCATCTTCCGGGGTATCTTCAGCTATCAAAACCCCGTCTTCTGGTACTTTTGGCCTCTCATGAGTAAGGCCAACTTGGAGATTCGTTGCATTAACTGGATCGTATGTCGATAGAAGGTTGGCTTGGTCTTTCGCGAGTGTTAACTGCGCAACTTGTTCTCTCAACTCCACTATGACGGTTTCATTCCTATTGCACTTCTCCCCAAACTGTTGTGTTAAATTCAACATCAAGGATTTCAGTTCGGCAATTTCCTCGTTTGCAGAAGGAGAGACCGATTGCGGTGCTGGCGTAGAAAGAGTAGAAACATTCTTCATTTCTTCATACAGTTGAGAAAAAGGAACTCCTTGCTTGTATTTCTGATAAGCAAGGACGCGCTCTATACTCGCCAAACACTCAATAGGGTCATGCCCTTCCATGCCGCATCTACCACATATATCCACATGCTCATTAATCGAACAAACCTGTGCACTCTCGCCTAAAGCTTCTGTAATCTCCTCATTACCTAGACTTTTACTAGGACCTTCCACTGCAGCAGCTGCCAACTCATTAACTTGCTCACTACCTCGGGGATTTCCATATTCGGAGACATGAATAGCCATATCCTCAATGAGACGCCACCCTTGGTCATCTTCAACATTCTTCGTGAATCTCCCCTTAGCTACACTGTCAAGAATAGCTCTCTGGCTCCGATATAACCCATTGTAGAATTGGGTGCAAAGGAACCAACGCTTGAACCCGTGATGAGGCACAGAACGGACAAGCTTCTTGAACCTAGTCCAAGCCCCATCAAAGTTTACAGTAGATAGTTGCTCAAAAGAACTAATCTGAGCTCTCAAGGTATTGGTGCGCTGCGGTGGGAAATATCGCATGTAAAAGGCCAAAGCAAGGGAACTCCAGTCGGTTACACCGGCTGCCTCCCTATCTAGATCTCTTAACCATT
The DNA here is from genome assembly GCF_048544455.1 of Silene latifolia. Taxonomy (NCBI): domain Eukaryota; kingdom Viridiplantae; phylum Streptophyta; class Magnoliopsida; order Caryophyllales; family Caryophyllaceae; genus Silene; species Silene latifolia. The sequence goes on from NC_133538.1 coordinate 400,962,605, forward strand.
CCCGGGCATCATCAGCTAAAGAAAAGGGAAAAAGAGCTCCCTTAACTTTGTCTTATGTCACCCCAGTAGAAAGAGGAATGGTAGAGCAATACTCCGTAAACAGCTCTATGTGCCTGCATGGATCTTCTTCAGGTACCCCCCTAAAGAGATTTCTCTCGACCAGCTGTATGTAAGATGGGTGGATTCCAAAGGTTCCCGGATCGGTAATGGGTAGTAAGAAACCTTTTGGAAGGGAATCCACATTAGGCTCTAAATGGCTGGCTATATTGGGCATTCTGGCAAATAGACTTTACAAAGCAAAACAAATAACCTGCAAAACTAATCAAAAACTTTGCAGAAAATGAGATCAGTCTCAAGGAATAAATTCCTTGAGACGAGAAACAAACTTAAATAAACCAACAAAATTGCGCCAACTCCCCGGCAACGGTGCCAAAATTTGACAGGGCAGTCATATACCTATGAAAAATAACCAACTGGCTCTAACTAATATAGCTAGGGAAGTCGGGTCGATCTCCACAGGGAGATGGGAAATTGTCAGCTTTGTCTAAGTTCGTCACGGTAACCAAATTGGGTGGTTTTAATTGATTGATTGTTCTAAACTAATGGAAGTAAGGAAGAGAATAAGGTAGAGAAAAAGGATTAAAGAGATAAAGGAAGCAGCTAAGACAGACGGTTCACCCTGATCATTTGGTCAAGTAATTTAGGTCTCAGGCTAGTGCAAATATAGTCTAAGGAGCAGTGCATATCTCCTTTCGGTCTCAATTCGCCCTAAAGCACAAATAACTTAGCTTTCGCCCTCACTATAGTGCCCTATTGTTCGCTACTAGTCTCACCCTTTCTAACCTTTCGGTCCAGGTCAAGGTTTACTGCGATATAAATGCCTAATTGCGTTGACTCAATTAAACAGATGGCAGATAAATGCAGCAGTTAACAACAAGGACTACACCAGCATTAACCCAATAAATCGATTACTATCCCTTCATAATCATGGATCCCCTTTAGTCTTAGCAGAGGGGAATTAGCTATGCGTCATCATTGAATTAACCACAACAACAATTAAATAATAAGAATTAAACATCATAACAAGACTAGTGAAGATTGAATTAAAGTAATGATGAAACAATAAAAGAAGGGATATTCTACATGGTACCCCTCAATTTTTTGTCGTTCTACATGGTACCCCTACACTTTTTAAAACATACATGGTACCCCTAATTGTTGTCATTATGACTAAGTATACCCCTAAATTTTATTTTCCGTCAATTAAACTCAATTTTAAGCGTTACGTGATTACTTGGACGCGTAACCAAGCTTGTCATTTATCATCCCATGACATAAGGACTCTATTAGGCTCAAATATCCATCTTTAGACGTGATAATTTGGCATGGGATCAATAAATTTTCCGTCAAAATTTTTTTAGCCCATATATATCAATAAATATTAGGATCGAGATGGATATTGAGCCTAATAGAGTCCATATGTCATGAGATAATGAATAACAAACTTGGTTACGCGTCAAAATCATCACTTATTGCCTAAAACTGAGTTTAATTGACGGAAAATAAAGTTTAGGGGTGTACTTAGTGATAATGACAACAATTAGGGGTACCATGTATGTTTAAAAAAATGTAGGGGTACCACGTACAAAGTTGAAAAGTTGAGGGATACCATGTAGAATATCCCATAAAAGAAAGATAGCAAAATAAGAGTAATTATGATTAAGTAATTAAAGAGGAATAATAATACCAATACAGATCTGAATTTGAGTAGCAAAGTGTAGAAGAAGAGCAAAATCCAACAAACAGTAGTGAATGATAGAGTAAAAGTTAGTGAGAGGAGTTACGCAGTCTAGAGTACTTTTTAGCATACGAAAATCCACTCCTAAACCTAATCTATGGACTAATTACAAAAGCCCATACGAAATTAGGCGGAAATAGTCTATTACAGGATAAACCACTCGATGTAGTGGAAATAAACCACTCGATCGAGCAACTAAGCATCAAACCTCTCGATCGAGTGGAAATAAACCACTAGATCGAGCAACTCCTTGCAAAGTCTTCTCGATTGAATACTCGAACTGCTCGATCGAGTAACCTTCAGTATATAAAGCATTCGATCGACTAGAAAAGTAGCCGATCGAGCTATTTAGGCACGTTAGACATTATAACACCTTCTGAAACCAGCTCATGTGTCTTCAAAGTGTTAGATTCCAAGCCCCGGCTCCTCGTTCTCCATAAATGCATGCAAATGGGACGATTTAAGGCTCGATTTAGCTCCTCTTTGGTTTATTCCTGCAATTTACATAAAACGAACCAAAGTAGAATATTCGGGGGTATTTGAGGTGGACTAGTCAAAATGTGCTCAATCCTACCCCTCCTCCGCACCAGCAGCAGCCGTATGTTCCTCCATATAAGAATCAACAAGGCTTTCAGAAGCCTTCTTCCTTCCCTCCTCCCAATCACAGTGCATCATCTTCCGGTGGGGTGAGTGAATAGGTAAGCTTAAGTCTATATTGCAGTCCTTTACAAAGCAGTGGCAAATGAGTGATCAACAGAAAGATGCATCCATTAAGGCACTTGAAACTCAAGTTGCCCAGTTAGCCACGAATCAATCCACAAGAAAGCAGGGTCAATTACTGACTCAAAATGAGAAAAATCCACATGAGACGGTAAATTTAATCAATTTGAGAAGCGGTCGTTCATATGAGGGACCGGAAATGCAAAATTCAGACCCAAGAAAAAGCTATAGCGATGATGAGCGTGTTACTGCGAAGGAAATGAGTGACGGCTAAGAAAATACTCGATCGATTGGTTTACGGAGGTCGATCGAGTAGAATTGATGAAGAAAGTGCTCGATCGAGTTTATTTTCTTCATCAATTCTACTCGATCGGCCCAGTTTCGGAGGTCGATCGAGTAGAATTAATGAAGAAAATCAACTCGATCGAGCACTTTCTTCATCAATTCTACTCGATCGACCTCCGAAACCGATCGATCGAGTATTTTCATAGCCGGAAGCTCATTTCCTTCGCCAGAACACTGTTCATCATCAGTTATAGCCTTCCTTGGGTCTGATTTTTGCATTTCCGGTCCCTCATATGAACGACCGCTTCTCAAATTGATTAAATTTACCGTCTCATGTGGATTTTTCTCATTTTGAGTCGGTAATTGACCCTGCTTTCTTGTGGATTGATTCGTGGCTAACTGGGCAAGTTGAGTTTCAAGTGCCTTAATGGATGCATCTTTCTGTTGATCACTCAGCTGCCACTGCTTTGTAAAGGACTGCAACATAGACTTAAGCTCACCTATTTCACTCACCCCACCGGAATATGATGCACCGTGATTGGGAGGAGGGAAGGAAGAAGGCTTCTGAAAGCCTTGTTGATTCTTATGTGGAGGAACATACGGTTGCTGCTGGTGCGGAGGAGGGGTAGGATTGAGCCCATTTTGACTAGTCCACCTCAAATTTGCTTGGACTGCTCCTTGGTTGTTGTAATAGGAACCCCCTCCTTGCTTGTATTGTTGAAAGGCAAGGACTTGTTCCTTCTCTGTAAGACAGCCAACAGCAATGTGGCAATCATTACTCCCATATCTCTCACATGTGACGGTCTCCCCTCTAGTAAGAACATGGACCGTATGAGGCTCCCCAGCAGCATGTAACTCCAACTTGTCAAATCTAGCATTCATGGCTTCCAGCTGAGCCACAACCTGCTTATCGACTGCATGAACTGTTCTTATACTATCCCTCGGGTTTCCATACTCAGCACTGTGATTCGCCATCTCTTCAATATATAAGAGCCCATCCCTTATCATCATCGGTATTTTCCTGGAATCTCCCACTAGATGACGCATCAAGTATGGCTCTGTGGTCATCATACATCCCATTATAGAACTGGTTAGCTATAAACCATGGGTCAAAACCATGGTGAGGAATAGACCTCACCAATTTCTTGAATCGGGACCACGCCTCATATAAAGTCTCATCGGGAGCCTGCTTGAAACTGGTAATCTTGGCCCTCAGCAGATTGGTGCGTTGTGAAGGGAAATATCTCTTGTAAAAGGCAATAGCAAGAGACTCCCAATCAGTAACCCCTGCAGCTGTGCGGTCCAAGTCAGTCAGCCACTCCCTAGCTGAATTAGTCAAAGAAAAAGGAAACAGAACTTCCTTAATCTTATCTTGAGTTACCCCCTTAGTGGCGGGGATAGTAGAACAATAGTCTGTAAGGACCTCCATATGATTTCTTGGGTCTTCACCTGCCACACCTCTATAAAGATTTCTCTCCACCAGATTGATGTAGGAAGGACGGATGTCGAATGTATCCCCATCCTCAGTCTGGAGATTGAAACCCTTTGGAATTGAGGTTGCTTTAGGCATCGAATGACTAGAAAGTTTTGGCATCTTTACTGGTTGATCGGCAAAAATGGGAATGTCTGCTGCGAAAAGAAAATGATGTAGCTCTGGCTCGAAAGTACTCAGGTCTTCCTTTCGTGATTTTCTCTGCAGGCGGGGTCTGTGCCTGGACAATCTCTCTGGTTCTGAATTAGCTGAAACTAACTCAAACCTGTCTGACCTTGGCATAAACAACACTGAAAGAAAATAAATAAGAACAGCCTCAAGGAATAAAAATTCCCTGAGACGGATAAAATAAACGAAACAAAGACAGATAGGGCAATTGCCTCTCCGACAACGGCGCCAAAATTTGATACGTCTGTCGTGTACCTATCAAAAATAAACTAACTAAACTAACTATATAGCTAGGGAAGTCAGGTCGATTTCCTCAGGGAGACAAGATATCTGTAGAAGTCCATCTATTTGGTCACAAATGGGGGGGTTTGTTTGAATTGTTTTCTAAACTACGAAGTTTAAAGGAAGAGAAGTAGAGACAAGAGCAGTAAAGGTAAGAAAATAGGATTAAACTATCAGATAGAGAAGGAACATGTCAGGAATTCGGTTCACTACGGTAGGCTAGTGACTCAGCTGTAAACAACTCAGACGAATTAATGCAAGACGGATGTGGAAAGGTCCTTTTGGTCCACTTTCTATCCTAAAATACCACTAACTTAACTTTCATTGTCGTCAGGGTAGTCTACTGTTCATAGCAGGCCTATTTAGTCCAATCTTTCGATCTAGGATTAATTTTAGCCAGATTAAAGAGATGACTCAGAAGCGTGCACTCAACTAAGTCGATAAATACAATTAAATTGCTATGGTGACAGAATCTCACAATTAATTCATCTATTTCATTTACTACATCGTCACATTCCTACCGCAGATCCCCTAATCCCAACATGCATTAAATTTAGCTACTCATATCGCTATTAATATCAAAACTAATAACAAATGACGAATTAACAATAAACATGATGAAATAAATAATAAATTGCATAAAAGTAAATTAGGGCAAAGGAATAAATGAAGTAAACAAGGAATTAAAGCAAACAAACGATTGATTATTATTAAGAGAAGAGAAAGGAATTACAATCGTGCGAATCCGGCATAAAGAACAATCGAATCCGAGCAAAATAAATCCCAAAGTAAAGTTACAGTGAAGAAGAATAAGTAACACAGTAAAGTTTTGATAGTAGAAAATTAGATAATGAATCGATTAGATGCCTAATGAACTAGTAACGTAAAGCTTAAATAGAAATAAACTAAGTCCAACAAATAAAACACACTCACAGGCTAAATAAAGCCCACGCCCAAGGAAACCACTCGATCGAGTGGAATAAAACCACTCGATCGAACAGAACTCAGCATAATCTACTCGATCGAGTAGAATAGTTACTCGATCGAGTAACTTCCTTTTCAGCAACTTAGGATCGAGTAGAAAACTACTCGATTGACCAACTGGGGACGTAAAAACCACTCGATTGAGTGGTAAAACTGCTCGATCGAGTCTTCTGTCTCCAATTCAGCTCAAGTCCATGCCCGACGGCCTCGTAATCCATGCCTTTATGCTTCCCAACGCAGTATCTCACTCTGGAAAATCCCGTCTCCTCTAAATGCATGCAAAAAGGACGAAAAAGGGTACGATTCCACTACTTTCGCGTTCATTTCTACAAAACGGACAGAACGAACCAAAGTAGCCAATTCGGGGCAAAATATTATATAAACAGTATAAAAATGCATGGAAATACGTGCTGAAATAGGTTAAAAAGACTATACATTAGGCACGTATCATCTCACCTCAGTACTAACCTTGTGTGGTTGTCTTGTTTGTCTTGTGTGTCTGCCGTGATCCCTTATGGTGAGCAGTCCATCTTAGCAGGTGCTGTCTTGGATGCTAGCTGTAGTCCGGGCTGGGATGAGTTGATGCCTGTCGTTGTATGCACCAAAAATAATATTTATAGTCCAAACTACTACTATAGCTAGTGGTAGTCAGGGTTGAACCACAGGGAGGCGATGCAATCAATAGTTATCTGATTTTAGTCTTTAAAGTAACAAGTGTGGGGGTTTTGATTTGAGTTGGTCTATACTAATGGCAATAAAAGAAAAGTAAACTAAGCTAGCAGATGAAATCGAGAATAAAAAGGGTGCTAAAATAGTCGGTTCACTATAGTTTCGGCGGCAGTATACTAGGTAGGTCTAAAACAAACACGTGAGACGGGAAAATAAGAAGTCCTCTCGGTCCATTCTTACAGGTAGCATCTTTCGATCTCGCTACAGGTCCCTAAGATCACTAATACTAACTTTCGTCCTGAAAAGTGACTAAAAAAGCTAAATTAACTCATCTCTCGATCTTATTAATTTAGTCGTCTGAATTAGGTAGGCTATCTCCCTTCCCTATCTTTCGATCTTTATTGGGTCGGTCAAATCCTAGGCATTCAACTAGTCGCGTGCACTCGATTCGTCAAATATAGCAATTTAATTAATTAAAACAAAGGTGATCTCACGTAGCCGGTCGATCGACCAGGTAGGTCAGTCGATCGACCAAGGCACGATTCGGGTCTACTAATCTAATGCCGCCTACTTCTACAGATTCCCTACATCCTAGCATAGGTTATTTTGCTACTCATAACTATTATGAAAACAACAATGAAATTAATGAATAAAGATACTGAATGCATGAATAAACTAACGAAACAAGCAATTAACATGAGACGATAAATTGGCTTTTGGGAAACTACTCTAACAATTCTAAACTACGAACGAAATAAAGCAGTAAACTGAAATTGGAACAGAGAAATACCGAATGGAATTGCAGAGAAAGGAAGAATCCGAAAAGCAAGAACGAAGGTAAATTGTATTCGAACAATTATGCCCTAAAAACTAAACTCAATATAGAACCCTAAAAAATTTGATGATAAAAACTGAAAAGTGTCAGGTTATGTTATATAGGAATATAACGTAACACTTATTACTAAACCTAATACACCATGGGCTTCTTAATTCTCGATCTTTTTATTAACGCCAGCATCATGGTTTGGTCGATCGACCACTGGGACCGGTCGATCGACTGGTCTGCACTGAACAGTGGCTCCTGTATGTCGTGCTCTGGTCGATCGACCATAGAGGCTAGTCGATCGACCACTTTGGCTGGTAGTTGCTTCTAATTCTTCATAAAATTGTCTTTCAGGCCTCGAAATGCGCACCAAGCTCGTTCCTTGAGTAAATACTTCACGTCAAATGCAATGCAAGGTACTTGGGGACGGATTTAGCTTGATTTCTGCTGGATTCTTCACATTTCTGCATTAATGTACAAAAACACGAAAGTAGACGGAAATAGGGAGAATAGTAGCATAAACTACATAAATGAGCTCTGAAATGCGTGTAAAATGAGGTGTAAAACATCATATAAAAGACACGCATCATGAGTCCTCGCGATAATGTCAGAAGTAGTTCTCTAGCTTTGACGAGTTATACCTTTGTTTAATAGTTTAGATGTAACACTTGTAACATAACTGTAATTGTTCTTTTATCGACTTTTGATGATTACTTACCTCGGGCAACCGGGATGGTGATGCCCTTATATGCTAGGGAAGGTCTTCTTAAGGCTCCTTGGTATATGGGGCTGTCACACCCCCCACCCCCAAGCTAGCATGAATTCGGGGGATTTCTTCATCAATCAACTAAGAAAAGGGCCAAAACTTGAACCCCTTCCTCCCTTTGTTCTTCTTCTTACCACTACCACTTGATTCACCTTGTTGGCCACTTCCACTTGAATCATCCTATTGAAGAGGAGTGACATACTCACCAATATCTTGGCCACTTCCAAGACCATCAACATAGCTACTAATCCCACCATATCCACCATAGCCACCATAGCCACCATATTCACCATATCCGCCATAGCCTCCTTGTAAAGCCTCAACACCATAATCCGAACAACAAAAATCCGGACCGGGTTCATATGTAGCAAATGGACATGCATCATCATTATAAGGGGGAGGGGGAATAGGGGAAGGAGGAGGAAATCCACCCGGAGGATAAGTATAGAATGAAGGGTGTGGCCCCTCGGGTTGGACAACTCCTTGCCTAGCAAAATGATCATAAATAGGATGCAATGCAAGTCGTTGGTCATCACGAATTTGATTTACACCTAAGTTCATTTCCCGTATCATATTCATCATTTCTATGCTAGAGGGTGACTGAATGCTAGAGGTGTAGTTACGTGCTTGAGAGGGTTGACCTCCCGCACGCCTCTCAATGGTGGTAGGCGGCTCACCTCTTAGGTCTAAATGGTAGGTAGGTCTAGTAAAGGGGTCACTTCCATGATGAGGCTTAGTGTGAACTAAAGCCTTAATTTCTTTCTTTTCTTCGGGTAGACTAATGGAGTCTTGCCTACCTATCTTCCAAACCATGTTAGGGTAAGCATCCCTAAACCAATTACAAGAAAGAAAATATTCATAATCAAGCCCAACTCCCTTTTCCCTAGACTCAAGCAATGGTCTCAAATTGGTATTCTCTTGGTTAAACCTACATAAGTGGTGTGCAATCTTAGTGACCAAACCTCCTAAGACAATACAACTACTCTTGACATTACATTGTTTGGTCAAGTGGACCGCATAGTGGTAGGGGAAATTTATTTCCCATTTATCATCACCATTTACATTCAAGAAAGCACCCAAAATCTCTACCTCAATCTTCCTCACTGAGTGACGTTCATTTATCCCAAAAAAGGTCCATCCCATAAACCTTTGCCAAATTCTTATGTCGGGGTAATGAATAAATTGATGAGGGGTATGATCCCAACCCGGGAAGGGCAAGTGAGAAATGGCATTCCAAGTCAAAACGGGGTTATAATCATCGGGTGATTCGGTGGTTAAGTCCTTGTGAGGCAATTGAAAGATAGCGGCAAAGTCCGCTAAGTCCATCCAATGGTCTTCGTTAAACAAGCGAAAGGTAACAAAAACAATAAAACCGGGTTTCCTAGACCTATGAAACTCGAAAGAGCTCAAGAACTCAAGGGTGAGCTCGGGAAAGGTCTTATAATTCATTGTGTAACAATGCTTCATACCAAGATTTTTAAACAAAGCTTTCACATTTTTCTCAATTCCAATGTTGTTTAAAGAAGCTTGGTTGATAAATTTTGTTGGTTTCATACCTTTGCTCTTCAAGATGACCCAATTGTTGTATTGAGCTTGTGAATTGAAGATCACACCCGGAAAATCCGGGTCTTGCCACTCCGGGACTTTTTCCATTTGTACATCTTCCGCAGCATGGGAGGATTCCGCCTCACCTCTCCTTCTCTTAGAAGCACCTTGGGTAGGAGGTCTTCTTGGTGCCATTTTTCTGAAATTTAAGATAAAAATTCAACTTAAGGCAAACCAAAATTCATCCTAATAGGCATAATAGTATGAATTAGTGAACTAATTCACACTACAAACATGTAATAAGCATTCTACAACCAATTTCTAGCACTAAAAAGCACAAAATCGAATTCCCCCAAATTGAGTTAGGATTTGCATAAACCAATTAATTGATTGAAATGGATGAATGAAAAGAGAAAAGAGAAGAAAACTTACCAATTGATGTTAATGGGTGATTGAATCTTGCAAAATTGATGAAGAAATTGATGTTCCTTGTGATTTTAGATGGAGAATTGAAGAAAATAATGGAGATGGAGAAGAGGAGAGTACCGTCGGGTTATGAGAATGAATGATAATTTTTTTTTTTTTTTTTACTTACCCGTATGAAGCAGCGAACAGTAGCCACAGAACCACGACCCCGATCGGGGTTGACTGCAATTTCCCGTGTTTGACCTGCTTGTTTATGGGCTCCAATTCTTTTTTCATTTTTCGAAAACCACGTCCCCGAACGAGGTTCTTGTATGGGGAAGCGTGTCAAATTCACTCCAAATTATCCTTTCTTCATTTTCACCTAAAAATCGCAAAAAGAAACATCGTCAAGTCGAGTATTTTATTACTAATCTACGAAAAACAATAAATTGCAGAAAATTAAAAACAAAAATAAATAAAAGCAATAAAAAGCTTGGGTTGCCTCCTAAGAAGCGCTGGTTTAACATCCCGCACGACGAAAAAGCTTGAGTCGATTTAAGCTTTCTTTGGTAGAGGTTGAACGGTCATTTCCTCTATCACACCAACGATCACATTCTCATGGTAGAGCTTCAAACGATGACCGTTTGCTTTGAATTTTTCGCCCTTGGTGGTCATCACTTCAACGGAACCGAACTTGTTGACATTTGTGATGGTATATGGACCGGTCCACCGTGATCGTAACTTTCCCGGAAATAGCTTGTAACGGGAATTGAATAGCAAGACTTTATCACCCAATTGAAATTCCTTGTTCAAGATCTTCTTGTCATGCCATTTTTTGTCCTCTCCTTATAGAGACGAGAGCTCTCATAAGCTTGCAAGCGGAATTCATCGAGTTCATTAAGTTGCAATAACCGCTTTTCGTTGCAATAACCGCTTTTCGCAACTCAATTCGGGTCCATGTTAAGCTCCTTAATTGCCCAAAAAGCCTTTTGTTCTATCTCAATGGGAAGATGGCACGCCTTTCCATAGACCGACCTATATGGTGGGGTACCAATAGGCGTCTTAAACGCGGTACGGTAGGCCCATAAGATGTCATCGAGCTTCATACTCCAATCTTTTCGTGATTTGGCAACAACTTTCTCAAGTATGGACTTGATCTCACGGTTGGAAACCTCCACTTAGCCACTAGTTTGTGGGTGATAAGCCAAGCCTCTTCTATGATAGACTCCATATTTTTCCAACAAAGCATCAAGTTGTTTCTCACCGAAATGAGTACCACGATCACTAATGACTGCTTTTGGAACACCGAACCTTGGAAATATGATATTCTTGAATAAGTTGATTACGGTGCGAGCATCATTGGTTGGAGTAGCAATTGCCTCTACCCATTTAGAGACATAATCAACGGTGACCAAAATATACCGATTCCCTTTTGAGGAAGGAAACGGTCCTTGATAATCTATGCCCCAAACATCGAAAACCTCTACTTCCAAGATACCATTTAGAGGCATCTTGTGCCTCCTTGATATGGAGCCCATCCTTTGGCAAGCATCACAAGCCATCACGAAATTCTTAGCATCTTGGACCATAGTTGGCCAATAGAAGCCGGATTGCAACACCTTTGCAACGGTCTTGGATGGTCCGTGATGACCACCATAAGGAGAAGAATGACATCCTTATAGCACCCATTTCACATCCCAATGTGGGATACATCTCCGAAATAGCTCATCGGAGCAATGTTTGAACAAATGTGGATCATCCCATAGGAAGAACTTGGCATCATGTTAGAACTTCTTCCTTTGTTGATATGAAAGGTTGGGTGGCAACTCTCTTCCAACTAGATAGTTGGCTATGTCGGCATACCAAGGAGTATTGGCTTCCAACATCATTAGAACATCGTCGGCGAAGGAATCATAGATAGGTAACTCAATACCTCCATCATGGAACTTCAATCGGGATAGGTGATCGGCAACAACATTTTCGGCCCCTTTCTTGTCTTTTATCTCAAGATCAAATTCTTGCAAGAGCAATATCCATCTTATCAACCTTGGCTTAGCTTCTTCTTTGGCTAGGAGATGCTTCAATGCGGCATGATTGGTATGAACAATGACTTTGGAACCGATCAAGTAAGAGCGGAATTTGTCTAAGGCATAGACAATGGCAAGTAGCTCTTTCTCCGTTGTGGCATAGTTAATTTAAGCCGCATCCAACGTTTTGCTAGCATAGTAGATAGCATGGAGAATCTTGTCCATCCTTTGTCCTAGCACGGCACCTACCGCATAGTCACTTGCATCACACATGAACTCGAACGGCAAGTTCTAATCCGGTGATTGGATGATAGGTGGGGAAATTAAAGCCTTCTTAATCCTATTAAAAGACTCAAGACAATCGTTAGTAAACACAAAGGGAGCATCTTTTAAAAGAAGCTCCGTAAGGGGTTTGGCAATCTTAGAAAAATCTTTAAGAAAACGGCGGTAGAAACCCGCATGGCCTAAGAAACTCCTTACACTCTTCACATTTACCGGAGGGGGTAGTTGCTCAATAACTTGGACCTTAGCACGGTCCATCTTAATTCCTCTTTCCGAAACAATATGACCAAGCACCACTCCTGGCCTTACTCCTTCATTCACCATGAAGTGGCACTTTTCCCAATTCAACACCAAATCAACCTCTTCACAAAGCTTCAAAACTTTGGACAAGTTAGTCAAACAAGCATCAAAAGAAGAACCATACACTAAAATCATCCATAAACACCTCCATGATAGACTCAATGTAGTCGGAAAAGATGCTTATCATGCAATGTTGGAAAGTGCCGGGGGCATTACAAAGACCAAAAAGCATTCTACGTTAGGCAAATGTACCATAGGGACATGTAATTGTGGTCTTCTCTTGGTCATCCAGGTGAATGGGTATTTGAAAGAACCCGGAATAACCATCTAGGTAGCAAAAATATTTGTGACATGCCAACCTTTCCAACATTTGGTCAATAAAAGGTAATGGGTAGTGGTCTTTCTTGGTAGCTAGATTTAGCCTCCTATAGTCAATGCACATTCTCCAACCCGTCACAATTCTAGTTGGAATTAGCTCATTTTTATCATTTTTGACTACGGTGGTTCCTCCTTTCTTAGGGACCACTTGGACCGGACTCACCCATTTATAATCGGAAATCTCATAGATAATTCCCGCATCTAACAATTTAAGCACTTCCCTTTTTACCACTTCTTGCATGTTAGGTTTAGACGTCCTTGACCTTGGACACATGGTTTATGATCTTCCTCAAGATTAATTCGGTGCATGCAAAATTCGGGACTTATTCCTTTTAAATCATCACATTTATAACCAATGGCTTTCTTGTGACACCTTAAGACATGAAGCAATTTAGCCAATTGACTCTCATCTAATTTAGCACTAACGATTACCGGACACATCTCCTTATCATCTAGAAAAGAATACCTCAAATTGGAAAGAAGGGGCTTAAGCTCGGGTTTTTGTACCTCAACATCTTGAGGTGTAGCAACCAAGCCTATAAAATGTGAGCTCTCTTCCAATGATAGCTCCTCTCCATCAAATTCTTGCTCCAAAGCATCAATCTCCTCATTTCCAATCTCATCGTCACCTGCAAATGATTCTAAAAGCAAGAGTGCCTCCAAGGGGTCTTTAGATAAAGATCGAGGTGTAGAGTCTTCTATAACAATGTCAGCAACATCCAAAATGTCAATAGAATAACAAGACTCTTCTATCATTGGACTCTTTATGGCACTATTCAAATTATATATGACCTTATCATCACCCACTTCCAATGTAATTTTACCGTTCTTGACATCAGTTAACGCACCCGCGGTGTATAAAAATGGTCTTCCCAAAGTGATTGGGATTTGGGCATCTTCGACCATGTCAAGAACAATAAAATCAACCGGAATAAAAAACTTATCAACCTTAACGGGAACATCCTCCAAAACTCCCAAAGGGCATTTTATAGAACGGTCCGCCATTTGCAATGTGACACTAGTGCATTTTAAGATTCCCATATTAAGCTTAGCAGAAATAGAGTAAGGTATTACACTCACACTAGCACCTAAATCGCATAAAGCTTTGTCAATTTGGTAGGTGCCAATTGTGCATGGAATAGAAAAGCTACCGGGATCTTTTAACTTAGGAGGGGACTTGTTTTGCAAAAGAGCACTCACCTCGGCGGTGAGAGCTATTGTTTCAACTTCATCAAAAGTCCTCTTCTTAGTTAAAATGTCTTTCATGAACTTAGTGTAAGATGGAATTTGAGTGATTAATTCGGTAAAAGGAACAGTTACTTGGAGATTCTTCAAAACTTCCATGAATTTACCGAATTAAGAATTCTTTTGATGCTTTGTCAATCTATGAGGAAATGGCACTTTGACTTTTTCCGGAATCTTTGCTTCAACATCTTTCTTTGGAGGAGCATCCTCCACTTCCTTGACTTTCTCAACAACAAGTGGATAATCCACTTTCTTGGGAACTTCCTCACTTTCCTTATCATTTGAAGGGATCTCCAACTCAACAATCACCTCCTCATCTTCTTTGGGCATGGATGGCCCATCATATTTTGTACCACTTCTTGAGGAGACAGTATTAAGGGTAGCATGTGGTTGCTCACCTTGAGGAGGTAGTTGACCCGATTTCCTTGAAGAGCTAGATGAGGCCAATTGAGCCATTTGTTGCTCCAACATCTTGACTGCGGCATTTTGAGCTTGCTCATTCTTTTGGATTTGATCCAACAATTCCTTTTGCATACGGACTATCAAGCCCTCAAACTTACCTCCTTCTTGATTGTTTTGTTGGCCATTGACACGTCTGTCGCGTACCTGTCAAAAATAAACCTAACGGTCTCAACTAAAAATGTAGTAGAGGCAGTCGAGTATCGAATCCACAGGGAGGAATGCAACTACAGCTATCTATTTCTAATTCGATGGTAACAATTGGGGTTGATTAATTTTTGGTTCTAAACTACGGAGTTGAAAGAAAGAGAAATAAGACGAGAGCAGTAAAGCAAGAAGACGAATTAACTATCAATAAGAGGGAGACATGTCGGGAACTCGGTTCACTACGGTAGATCAACAACTTAGCAGTAAATGATCCAGACGAACTAATGCGAGACGGATATTAGAAGGTCCTTTCGGTCCACTTCCCACCCTAAAATACCACTAACTTAACTTTCGTCCTCATTAGGGCAGTCTACTGTTTATAGCAGGCCTATTTAATCCAATCTTTCGATCCAGGACTAATTGTAGCCAGATTAATGGGTGACATAGAAGCGTGCACTCAACTAGGTCGATAATTACAGTTATATTGCTATAGTGACAGAATCTCTTAAATCGGTTCGTCTAATTCATTTACTACGTCGTCATTATTCTACCGCAGATCCCCTAATCCCAACATGAAGGGAGATTAGCTACTCATATCTATTGATAAACTAACAGCATGTAAATTTCCAGCAGAAAACATAGCGAAATAATAATAAAAAGCAATGATAATAATTAGGGCAAGAAGGAATAAAAACAATAACATAGACAGGAATTAAAACAACAAAGGAAGGTTAATTATTATTAAAAGGGAAAGAGAATTACAATCCGAGAAATTCCGGCGTAAAGAACGAAATCCGAAAAAGCAATCCAACGTTGAAAAGTAACAGTAGGCTAATGTGAAGGAATAAAGATAAAAAGAGAGTAAAACAGATGATACGAGTGTAAAATATAGTAAAAAGGATGCCTAATAACCTAGTTAAACATAGGTTATATAGCCGAAAAGCCTAAGTGTTTATGCGGAAAATACTAAAACACGGACTAATTAAAGCCCACAGACGAAATCTTCTCGATCGAGTAGGCAAACCCACTCGATCGACCACGTTCTTCAGCAGAAGTCCCTCGATCGACCAGCAGGGTTCTCGATCGAGGACTTGATCAAAGGCAGCTTACTCGATCGAGTAAGGAGTAACTCGATCGAGGACTTGGGCAGCTTAGGGACCACTCGATCGTCCTATAACTGCTCGATAGACCACCTGTTAACTCGATAGACCACTTGGGTCTTCAATTCAGCTCACGTCTTCACCCAAGTAATGCGTGAAACGACACTTCAAGAGCAGCATCTCACTCTGGGACAATCCCGTCTCCTCTAAATGCATGCAAAAAGGACGAAATGGAGCATGGTTTCGCTTCTTTCGCGATTATCCCTACAAAAAGGACAAAATACACCAAAGTAGCCAATTCGGGGCAAAATACTATAAAAACAGTGCATAAATGCATGGAAATACGTGCTGAAATAGGCCAAAAAGACCGTACATTAGGCACGTATCAGCCATTTTGTGGTGGAGGTTGATTTTGTTGGAAATTGTTTTGTGGGGGGCCTTTGTTGATTTTGATAACCCGGTGGAGGGACATATTTTTGTTGTTAAGGGACATAGACATTTTTTTGTGGTGGGGGTTGTGGTTGAGGGTTAACCACATTGTTGCCTATATAAAACATGTTCGGGTGAAATCTTGAATTTGGATTATATGTGTTTGAGAATGTACCCGGTGGATAAGCATTTTGTCTTAAAGCTTGGAAAGCATTTACCTCTTCAATGGGAGCTTGGCAATGAGCGGCATAATGACCCGCGCCTCCACAACCATCACAAACGATGATTTGACTTGTTGAAGACATGGCATTGAATTGTTGAACGGAATCTCTAGCATCCCTTTCCGCCAATTGTTGTTGAAGCAAAGCAATTTGGGCTAGCAAAACGGAGTTGTTGGAGGATTCTTATTTACCTTTGGATAGCACAACTCGGGAATTGACATATTGTGCATCACGGACCGCCATAGATTCGATCGTGGCATGAGCAAGGTCGGTGTCAATTTGATCAAACCGCCCATTGTTGGCGGAATCAAGAATCCTTCGGGACTCGGCACAACTGTGACACCCCCATACTCCAAGTGCCTTACCAGGACCACATAAGGTATGAGAACGTCACCATCTCGGTTATCCGAGGCAATGATAACCGAATGACAATGAAAAAACATAATTTAAATAACAATATAGTTTAAAGTGATTACACGATCAAAACCAAAACTGTTAAACTGAAATACAAGGTTCTCAGACAGTCTACTGCTAAAACTATCAAAGCTATAAAACTTCGTCTGACACAGCGGAAGACTTCTAACTGCCACATGATGACTCATCCCATCTATCCCATACGCTTCATATCAAACCTGCTCAATAACTGCTCACCATCCCCGAATAGATCACCACAGTTTTTAAAACAATAAACGGGGTCAGTACTAATTACACAATCAAAGCCACACTGAAACAATCATACAAACAGCTCACACACAATCCCAGTCTCCATCTCCAATCACCTCATAACCGACTACACACTAAAGTGTGTAGCCCTGCCAGACTACCCATCGCAACAGATACTCCTCGCCGTCATTGGGGGACCGCAGCCGTTCCCACCTAAGCCCCGCTCATCTCCATCGAGCGATAAACCCATGTTCATTAATGTGCACATCCCTTCTGAGGTGGGTTCCATATAAGGCGAATCAAGGGCGTGAAGTCACTCCCGCAAGTGACTCCACTCAGCCAGGGACGCACCCCTAAGAACACAGACAGATAAACAGCAACTACAATACAACATCAATGACCGTCTGAATCAATCAACAATATGAAATCACAACCGTCTGAATCAATCAACAATATTAAATCACAACCGTCTGAATCAATCAACAATCACTAACTACAACACCATCACCACACACATCATGTAACTAATACTGAGTAGGGAAACTCTACCTGGAATGCAACCACCACAGACGGTCTAGCAGCTAATCAAAATCGTTCTACAATACAATCACCTCCTATCAAACATACAATCATACAATCAACCTCTAATAAACACAATACTCCCAAAACCCCCAAATTACCCAATTAGGGTTTCAACTAAAATCAATGAAACAACATAAAAATTGTACTAGGACCTTACCCAGAATACAACGGTCTCAACGACGTAAAGAACACAACGAACCGATTATTCTAGCCCTTAGGATTTTCCAACAACGCGACGAGAGAGAACTACGTAACTTCTTTTTCTTTTGAAAGGTTTAGAAAGATGAAAAGTGATTAAAGAAAATGACGGAAGCCTTGTATATTAATCTCGCGTTATTAGCAAAACCCGTCAAAACAAACCCGTAAAACACACTTACTCGATTAAGACAGAACAACACAACTAAAAACTCAAAACAAAACCTCACCGTATAACACATGAACTCTTAACACCAACTCCACCAACTATGCCTACCACCACAACATGTCTCATGATATCGTATCACTTACATTATATCTCTCTCGACACTAACTCCATACACTACCAACTACCGTTCACAAACGCTGCTAGCTCCGTAATATATTATCCACTAGCAAATCCAATATCAAGATACTCATAGACAACAAACGGAATGTTACATTCTACCACCATTAAAAGGAACTTCGTCCTCGAAGTTTACTCACACCCATAAACATCATCATCCAACTGCCAAAACTATCGCTCTCATAATCATCATCATCCAACTGTCAACACTATCGAAATATTCTCGCACTCCTAGATATCACACTACTACAAGCACGGTCATAACCTTTAACAAAATCAACCACAACACAAATCAATCTTTTATTCTACATCAAGACTCAAACTTCCAAATCTACTACAACCTGTACAACCATTAAACTCTCTTTGTCGCATCCTACTCCTCTTAAGATAAATGTTACGTCCTCGTAACTCACTAATACTAGATCCTTAGGTATATCTTATCATTATCTTCATCACCACCACATGTCAAGGATAACCGCCTAAGACCTCAACACCTATAACCATTCCTATTTCTAAGGCTCTCTTACTTAAACAGTTCTCACACCTCAATTCATTCTGCACTTCATCTAACCAATACCACAAAATCCTTATCAAAACCAACACTCCAACTCTTCCACATTACCGCAACACGACATACCTTTCTATATAAACTATATAAAACTCCTATCGCCGAAAGCATAACTCACGACCCACACTTGTTACGTACACTCACACTAGATCCTCAAGTTCTTTTCTTTCATTACCGCAAAACTCATACAAAACTTTACATGAAACTAACTCCCAACACCCTACACTCATTGTCTCAACAAAAGATTATGAATCACCTGCACCTTTCAGATCAGTACAACACATGTTCCACAAATCGCTTACCATGACTATGTCTATCGATGCCTCATCTTAAAACAAGATCAAAATTACTGTAACAACCTCTCACCACTGTGTCCCATCAATAGAATATCACTATGCCATGACAACCACGGAAACATACACAACTCACTTCCATATCATACTTTACCCTCACTCCCAAGCTGAAACTAGCAAGAAACATCAACAAACAAAACAATAACCGAAACTCACAAGGAACAGAAGCAAACAAAACAACAATCTGTGTATAACTGGTATGTACTTTCGAGAACTCGTATCATAATCATCTCGCCTACTCCACCACAACCGGTGACGGCATCACAACACCGCCACAAACAGCCACACCGCAGTGCCAAAATACCCGCATCACAACACTAAGTACCGTGCCCGGATCACCACCCGAAGCATAACAACCACATCGATAGACATCACAACTACATACAATTCCCATAAACACTGACTCAGAATAACTTTCCGGACAATAAAACTTACTCAAGACTGCTTTACTAGATCACAACACAATATATTATACGGAATAAACAGACAAGAATCTCATGAATACCATCCCTACCTTTTTATGGAATAAACATATATCATGAATACACATACAAGTATAACCAGTCATGCCAAATCACCCAAACTATCACTTTTGAACATCATTCCATTAAGTTACTATATCCAACATATATTACTGAGCATTCAGATAACAACTTTAAAACTATGACACAATATCGCTTCTCGTGAGGTCAGAACCTCACACCAACATTTATATACATCTTAGACCCATAATGACATCCAACTAGTCAATCCTGATCACGTAAGTTACCACTCGATAAAGGTTACCTGTCGCCCGAGTTTAACTCATATGCCTCTCATAACATATTCCCCCTTTCGCATAACCATCACCTCATGCCAATTATAACCATACCCTTAATATTCAACTACAAGCACCCGCCTCATATAACCACATCTTATACTCCCTCCCAAACGTATATATTAATCCGGCCTCTACAAAATCAACCTCTTTAGCGTTATCATCTTTCTTATCTATCATCACTCTTAATCACTAGCAACAACACCTCAACGCTACCACCGTTCAGACATCAAACCTCCTACACCCATCTCTAAACATTATGAATTCTTTCCTATCTTTGGCTAACATCCTAAATCACGACATCAAACCCCTCAACAAAATTACCTCAACATCATTCCCAACACTATTCGTAATCGTATCGTCATCTAACTCTCCATCAAAACCTCGTATCATGCAAATAATTTACCCAACCTTTACTTTCCTTAATTCCTCGAAACGCATGATTATCACGTTGTCCTGAAACTCCTATATAATCATTAACAAGCATCCTCGTGATAGTATCACACATCTCGACGATTCCTTACTTTTATATCACATAACCTCGGTGGACATTCTCCTAGTTTTACTCCCCCTCATTCTTTTCTTTTACACCCAATAAAATCAATTAACCATTCAACTCCTTATTACTTCTTCCTAACTCTTTAGTACTCCGGTTACCTTCTCATTACTCCAAACTCAAATCCCATTATTTCTTATCGATATCTTCTCACTCCTTCTGACCTTGGATCCTCTCTTATCATGCTACCACTCACAGTTATCACCAATCAGTCCAGACCATCTCATGTTATCACTCACACTGATCACCCATCACCATTTCATACCGTTACTTGTCCAAGGAAATCACACATTAGTTTCAACTCTTAATAATACAAATTCCCAAACTCACTCGTTATCTGCAAACCCACATCGCTGCATAACTCAATCTAAGCTCTTTATACACCATATCTTTCCATTTACCTATAACGACGTTTCCATTATATATATTCTTAACCAACCGAGTCATAACTACCTCCCTTCATAATCCTGAAACATCCAAAGTTACCACGTACAATTTGCAACTCTCATTTCAACCTTTTCATTCTCACGTTCCATAAACTTACATCACCCCTTGCCAACCTTCGCTTACTTTTAGATTACTCAACACACAATCATATCACTCATCTCGTCTCACAAAACATGCTCTATGCCTTAATAAGCCATACCGATCTTCCTTTTTCTTTTTTTTTTCTTTTTTTTCCACTATCTATCAAAACCACGTATAACTCATGTCCTCTCCACCGAACTCATACTCACCATAGGTGCCACTCACTACACCATAAGATAGGGTAACTTACGCATCAGGACCAACATACATGTAAAACAATGCATAAAGAAGCAAAATAATACCTTTGAATTAAACATAATATGCAACGAAATCAAAAGATGAGCATATGACCCAAAACAAGGGTCACTAGATCGAGTACATGCCACTCGATCGAGTAAAAGACTTACTCGATCGAGTAGGTGAAGGCCAGAGACACGTAAAATAAATTACCAGGGCTACTCGATCGAGTGAGGGTTACTCGATCGAGTACCAAGAGATGCACTCGATCGAGTGAGGGCCACTCGATCGAGTGCCCTATGCATTTCTCAGCACTGTCCAGTTTTCGTAAAATGGTCATAACTCACTCGTTTCTTGGTCGTTTTGGGTGTGTGACCTATCATTAGAATCGTAAAAGAACAAGCTATCACCTCCAACTGAAATCACATTAGAATCATTTATACATCTCAAGTTATAACAGTTTAAAGAGAACCTCTCTATAATCGAAAAAAACACAACTACTTGATTTTCACTTCCAAACAACTTAAACGACAACAAGGTAAACAAAACAACTCAATACTCATAAAACCAGCATCCCTAACCACATGTTACTATCTTCAAAAGCCAAGCAACGACATCCATTATGCACATACATCATTTAACTTAACAAGCATGTATTACCTACATGTTTTTGTTCTATAACTTTACATAAACAAAATCACAAATATATAACATCAAGTCTCCTATTCACATGTTACAAGCATAACAAGATTATAAAATCTCTTCCATCATACAATATGCTTTATCAGAAATCATATTATCATGCAACAATTATTCATCTTTTTCCACCAATTATTCATGCTCTTACTCAAACTTTCAGCTATATAAACTCGTACAACACTACCAACAACATATATATATATATATACATAACTCTATGTATAATTCAAACAAACAAATTTTCTTTCCGTATTTCTATATTGCCATATCGTAAACCAACTTCTACACAACTATCATGCTTTCAATCAATAATGTATAACATCACCTCATTATCATCTTTCTCTACACATTCCCCATTCTCCACATACATACATCCACTGATTCATGACACACAATACTATATAGGTACACAACTCACAAGATAAACACATAGCGATCCCGACTCATATCCCATGGTGACCGGTTCAAAAATAGTAGGCCGAGTTCGCGACTTTAGGATGTCTCCCAAGCCTTTGTATTAGCTTCTACAACTTCTACCCCGGGTTAATTTTAATTTGACTCCCTATATTCATTAGGTTCATTAGTTACAGGCTTCAGGATCGTCGATTTGATACCACTTTGTGACGCCCCCATACTCCAAGTGCCTTACTAGGACCACTTAAGGTATGAGAATGTCACCATCTCGGTTACCCGAGGCAATGATAACCGAATGACAATGAAGAAACATAATTTAAATAACAATATAGTTTAAAGTGATTACACGATCAAAACCAAAACTGTTAAATTGAAATACAAGGTTCTTAGATGGTCTACTGCTAAAACTATCAAAGCTATAAAACATCGTCTGACACATCGGAAGACTTCTAACTGCCACGTGATGAATCATCCTAGCTATCCCATACGCTTCATATCAAACCTGCTCAATAACTGCTCACCATCCCCGAATGGATCACCACAGTTTTTAAAATAATAAACGGGGTCAGTACTAATTACACAATCAAAGCCACACTGAAACAATCATACAAACAGCTCACACACAATCCCATTCTTCATCTCCAATCACCTCATAACTGACTACACACTAAAGTGTGTAGCCCTGCCAGAGTACCCATCGCAACAGATACTCCTCGCCGCTAGTGGGGAACTGCAACCGTTCCCACCTAAGCCCCGCTCATCTCCATCGAGCGATAAACCCGTATTCATTAATGTGCACATCCCTTCTGTGGCAGGTTCCACAGAAGGCGAATCAAGGGCGTGAAGTCACTCCCGCAAGTGACTCCACTTAGCCAGGGACGCACCCCGAAGAACACAGACAGATAAACAGCAACCACAATACAACATCAACGACCGTCTGAATTAATTAACAATATGAAATCACAACCGTCTGAATCAATCAACAATATGAAATCGCAACCGTCTGAATCAATCAACAATCACTAACTACAACACCATCACCACACACATCATGTAACTAATACTGAGTAGGGAAACCTAACCTGGAATGCAACCACCACTGAAGGTCTAACAGCTAATCAAAATCGTTCTTCAATACAATCACCTCCTATCAAACATACAATCATACAATCAACATCTAATAAACACAATACTCCTAAAACCCCCAAATTACCCAATTAGGGTTTCAACTAAAATCAATGAAACAACATAAAAATTGTACTAGGACCTTACCCACAATACGACGGTCTCAACGGCGTAAAGAACACAACGATCCGATGATTCTATCCCTTAGGATTTGCCAACAACGCGACGAGAGAGAACTACGTAACTTCTTTTTCTTTTTAAAGGTTTAGAAAGGTGAAAAGTGATTAAAGAAAATGACGGAAGCCTTTTATATTAATCTCGCGTTATTAGTTAAACCCGTCAAAACAAATCCGTAAAACACACTTACTCGATGAAGACAGAACAACACAACTAAAAACTCAAAACAAAACCTCACCCTATAACACATGAACTCTTAACACCAACTCCACCAACTATGCCTACCACCACAACATGTCTCACGATATCGTATCAACTACATTATATCTCTCTCGACACTAACTCCATACACTACCAACTACCGTCCCCAAACGCTGCAAGCTCCGTAATATATTATCCACTAGCAAATCCAATATCAAGATACTCATAGACAACAAACGGAATGTTACAACAACATCCATTGTAGAATGTTATTCCTAGAAACCAATCATCTAATCCATGATGTGGGCATTGTCTTTGAAGCTCTTTATACCTCTCCCAAGCCTCATATCAGCTCTCAAGAGCTTGTTGACGGAATCCGATGATTTGGCCACTCAAAGTTTGAGTTTTTTCCGGTGGAATAAACTTTTGATAGAAGGTGACACGTCTGTCGTGTACCTGTCAAAAATAAACTAACTAAACTAACTATATAGCTAGGGAAGTCAGATCGATCTCCACAGGGAGGCAAGATATTTGAAGTAGTCCATCTATTTGGTCACAAATGGGGGGGGGGGGGTTATTTGAATTGTTATCTAAACTACGAGTTTTAAAGGAAAGAGAAATAAAGGGCAAGAGCAGTAAAGGCAAGAAATAAGGATAAAACTATCAGATAGAGAAGGACATGTCAGGATTTCGGTTCACTACGGTAGTCCAATACTCAGCTGTAAATGACTAAGACGAATTAATGTAAGACGGATGTTGAAAGGTCGTTTCGGTCCACTTTCTATCCTAAAATACCACTAACTTAACTTTCATTCTCGTCAGGTAGTCTACTGTTCATAGCAGGCCTATTTAGTCCAATCTTTCGATCTAGGATTAATTTTAGCCAGATTAAAGGATGACTCAGAAGTGTGCACTCAACTAAGTCGATAAATACAATTATATTGCTATAGTGACAGAGTCTTGTAATTAATTCATCTAGTTCATTCACTACATCGTCACATTCCTACTGTAAATCCCCTAATCCTAACATGAAGGGGTTTAGCTACTCATGTCGCTAATTAAACTAACAGCAGATAAATTCCCAGCAGTAAACATTATGAAATAACAATAAAATTGCATAAAAGAGAAATTAGGGCAGAAGAAATAACGAAGTAAACAAGCAATTAAAGCAAACAATGATTAATTATTATTAAGAGAAGAGGAAAGGAATTACAATCAAGCGAATCCGGCGTAAAGAACACAAAATCCGAGTGAAAACAATCCGAGAGCAAGGTTACAGTGAAGGGAAATAAGCAACGCGGTAAGGTTTACAGTAGAAAGTTTAGACAATCAAAAGATCGATCCTAATGACCTAAAAAAGCGTGCTTAAATAGCAAAGTAATTAAGTTTGGCGAAATAAACATAACACGGGCTGTTTTAAAGCCCATAACAGCGAAACCACTCGATCGAGTGGATTAAAACCACTCAATCGAGCAAATCTTCAGCAGCATCTACTCGATCGAGTAAATAGTTACTCGATCGAGTAACCCATCTTTCAGCAAGGTAAGGATCGAGTGGAAAACCACTCGATCGACCATCATGGGACGTAAAAACCACTCGATCGAGTGGTAAAACTGCTCGAACGAGTACTTTGACTTCAAATCAGCTTGAGTCCTCGCCTGAATGCCTCGTAATCCGTGCCATGACGCTTCCCAATGCAGTATCTCACTCTAGAAAATCCCGTCTCCTCTAAATGCATGCAAAAAGGACGAAAAAGAGTACGATTCCACTACTTCCGCGTTCATTTCTACAAAATAGACAAAACGAACCAAAGTAGCCAATTCGGGGCAAAATACTATAAAAACAATATAAAAATGCATAGAAATACGTGCTGAAATAGGCTAAAAAGACTATATAAAAAGCACATATCAAATCTCCCCAAACCGAACCTTTACTCGTCCTCGAGTAAACTAAAATGCAACTAATGGAACAGAAATGATAACTCAGAGCTAGCTTAACTTGTCTACTTGAACCAATTTAATGCAACAAAAATCAACAGTTAAAGCTAAGCATTCAATACGCAAACGAGTTATAAGCTATTCAGAAATATAGCTAACCTATCGACCTTGCAAGACTAACAAAATCGGACTCTCTCGTGGTCACTCTTCTCTCATGAACCAAAGGGTGAATGTTATGTGTAAAAGAGAGAAGAAAAGACAGTCACTCACCTAACTGCGACCTACATAGCATGCATGCAACTAAAATGAAAGACAATTCAAGTACTAATGCACACACTCCAACCAATAATGTCCGTCACAGCCGAGGGCTTACAAATAATTTGGGAATAGTGAGGTTCAGGTGAGAAAGGCAAAACATGTTATGGAAATGTGGAGGTAAAAGCGTCAAGCAAGTTCCTAACAGGACCATAGTAAACCATCCGAATCTCAACTGACTAAAAAGCTAAGTACAAGTGCCCTTCATAACAGGACCATAGTAAACCATCCGAATCTCAACTGACCATTTGGCATAAAGCTCACTAAACTCAAATACAATCTCCTCAAAAATATAGAATAAGAATGGAGGAGTCAGACGGTCACAAACTTTCCTTTTTCAAACACCGTCTGAAATAACTAACTGAGACAAATCAATTTTTTTCAAACTTTCTTTCTTTTCTCATGTTCACGTTCAGCTTTTCTTTTTTTTCATTTTCATTTTTTTCACTTTCACGTCTTTCTCTTTTTTTTTTCTTTTTCAATTCTTTTTCTTTTCTTTTCCCTCCTTCCTCTATTTTCCAACAACTCCAAACACGGAAATACGGGCCAAAATGCAATCGGAAAACTCATACCCAAAAGAACATACTAACTAGCTTGACTAGGCAGGCTTAATTTGGAATGTAGGTAATGGGTGAAAAATATAAAGAAAGGGAAATTTGCAAGCACCTCGCTGCATGTGACACCAACCACGAACCCGAATATGTGCATTTGACAAGAAATAAAATGTCATAAAAGTGCAAAAAAAGATGAACATGCTATACAAGGAGTACTACTCTCAATTCCTAATGAACTGGTCATGAATGTCACCAGTTATAGGGCTCTAAAACTCAGAATTTTTCAAGTAGTTTGCCAATTTTTCAGGTCAAGTCTAAACAGTCAGCTATATTTGAACAGAAACTCGTAGACTATGCGTATGACAAAGCTAATAACTATCAAAAGAAGTGCAAGGCTCAAGCAAAAAGACAAGTTATAGTGCATTATCATCATGGAAATCTACCGTTCCGACTCAACCTATATGCAAAAGTAAACGTGAATTTTTTGATTTTTTTGAAATTTTCTAATTTTTTTTTTATTTTTGATTTTTTTAATGAAATAAACAACAATGCAAGCTGAAAAATAAACGTGAATGCAAAAACAAATGCAAATGTAGACTCAAAAGGATGCAATACCCTCCCCAAACCAAAACGGACAACGCCCTCGTTGTCCTCCAGCATACACCGGCAGATATATACAGAGGAACGAGAATATAAAACCAATAAGAAAATAAAAACAATAAATAAAAGGAGACAAAATAAAAGAGTAAGAGATACATACAAAATATGAACTTCCCCAAACCCGCCAGAAAACTGGGGAAGTGATAGACCAGTAGCTACTCGTCGTCGTCGTCGTCGTCACTGTCACGGACGTCCTCCACCCTGAACTCCGGGTCTCTCTCCTCCTATCTCCTCCTGTGCTCCTCAGCGCGGGCTCTCTCCACAGCCACCTCAGGGTCCTCGTCCTCGTCCTCCTCCTCCTCCTCAAACACCGGGTACCCCTCAGGTGGGTACCTGTAGAAGGAAGGGTGTGGCCAACCCTCTGGGATCGGACGGCGTCGCCGCAAGTGGTAATCGTACAGAGGATGCAAGGCTAGAGCCAAGTCCCTCTCCATACGAGCCTGACGCTCTGCAACCTCAAGCAACAGACCGTAAACGGCGCCCCCTTGGTCCAGGACCACGGGCGCCACAAAGGGATGAGGTGGTACGAAAGTAGCCGGTAGGTCCGGCTGAGTCTGTGTCTGGTCAGTGGGAGTGGGAGTAGGAGTGGTAGTAGTAGTGGGAGTAGGGGTCGGTACGGGAGTAGCCGTGGAAGGCTGGGTACTCCCTGAAGGTGTAGACCCCTCTCCAGTCTCAAGACGCCGCATCTTGGCGGCGGGTGCAGTGGGAGGTGGTCGGCGTGGAAGGTGAAGGTCAGGCAGTGGTGGCAGGCGGGCGCCCCTAGCAACAGTAGGAAGGGGCTCTAAACGGGAGAGAGTCTCACAAGGTAAGTCAACAGACAGGAAACCGTCAATCTTCCATGTCTGGTAGTCTGGGGTCAGCCAATGCTGAGAAAGCATGGCATCCAGACTCAGTAGCCTCTCTCCCTGTAGGTACTGCAAGTCACGAGGCCAAACGGGGATGAGGGAACGGGCAAGAATGGTGGCTATGCCACCGCAGGCAATGGTTCCCGTCTCCTTCTTCCCCTGGCTCTGAAGGTACTGGGCGGTCAAGTAGGCTATGTTGAGGGTAAAAGGACCCTCACAGTCAATGTTCAGGTAACCGCCCAGGATGGAGAGCTCGGTGTTTGTGATGTTGTTCGGCTCCTTTCGGCCGAATATAGTGCTCCCCATCAGTCTAAGGAAACAACGGATAGCGGGGAGGTGAACCTGTTGGAGCTTTCACTCCTGAAAAGTGGTGTGGGCCAGGGACCTCTAAAGCTGACGGAAGACCCTCCTAGGGGCGGCAATCGCGCCCGTAGAGGTAAGGTCAAGTTGTTGGAAATATAGTATCACTATAGGGGTGAAGATATAATTAGAGAAAATTTGTTGTTTTGTTGTGGTATGGAGGCCACTGAATGAGAAACGAAATCGCCTCGACTACGGTACAAATCGATGTAGGCGTCGTCCCCCAAGGTCACACAACACTTCTAAAAGTTGTGTACTCAACTATTAGGAGTTCGAACTCATATGGTATGCTCAAAATTATCATAGAGAAGGTAGTAAAGATATATGAAGATGTGTTATTCTCAAATGACTACACTTCTCTATTTATAGTGGTTAATTAGCACCATAACCACAAAGTTAGTGGCTTAACCACCACCATGAACATGAGCCAAAAATCATGGAGTTAGTGGCTATAATCATGCAAGTAGTGGAGAAAGTGTAGAGATTCTCTTACGAGGAAAATGGAAGGCTTCTCTATGATGTAATGTATTTAGACAACATTACTAGCCTTTGCATTACTTCCAACAATCCCCCACTAATGCAAATGATAGACAAAATTATGAGCATATTAATAAGGATTGATACTTAAGCATTAATATCTTTCGATTTTAATTAACACATAGTGAAATGGAACAATTCTTTTATCACCTAGAGAGTGAACGAATCTTGAACTACTAGACTCCGGGGTAAATTCCAAACACATATCTCACCTTAAGTTCCAGACGAGTTCCGCGATACAATTCAACAAATTTATGGCCAAATGAACCTTGGGATTCTTACGAGTGCTCTAGAGAGATAGCCTAGTCTCTCATAGAAGGAGGCCAATCCTTCACACTCACGTAGGTGATTCCAACAAGTCTATCTCCATATAAACCACTCACGCATGAGCTATAGAATCATTAAGAGCTCTAAGGCTCAACCTCTCAACATAGCGGTGAATCCATCAGGTCCTTCTCAATAAGACCACCCAAAATAAAGGGATATAGATTCATTAAAAGCTCTAAGGCTCAACCTTTCAACATTGCGGTGAATCCATCAAGTCCTTCTCAATAGGACCACCCAAATAAAGGGATATAGATTCATTAAGAGAAATATCTCAACCTCCATCATTACGGTGATCTCATCAAGTCCGTCTCACAAGGACCACCCAATTTTGGGCTATAAGACCATTAAGAGCTATATGCTCAACCTTCCAAAATAGTGTACATGTCATAGGAATGGGATGTGTACACAAGTATGAGTTATCTATGGCTTTGTTAGACCACCCTTGCATAGCAAGTTTCGATATCCACCACAAATTCCTCAACTAATAGGCGTTTGCCCCATTCCCCTCGACAATTCTAGGACTTCTTTCTTTCTTAGTCCATTAGCTTAAATATGCTCCACTCAAATTTCACAAAGATAATAATTTGTGAGCATACTATTCTCAATCAACTTTCTCAAATCTCAAATCTGCATAAAATGTGTAAATCTGCAAGTCATTATACACATTATTTTAGCATTATTAAGTTGATATTAGCATTATGCTAAAGATAAACATTAGGTAAAACTCCATGTCCCTACAATTAAGTAGTAGCTAATAATAGCTTCACAATCACCCTGCATCTTACGCAGCAAGATTAAGAGCAATATAATATGCTTACACAATAGACAAGGTTATAATAGTCTTCTCAATAGACTTAAAACAAGATCCCCATTAAAGGTGGAAATGTATAGTAACCACCATAGATCTCACCTTGTCGATCGCCATTACCTTTTGGTCGATCCAATATCTTTCTAGATATCCAATATAGTGCAATTCTTAATATTGCACCTTAGGCACTTCACCAAATATGAATGATAACTTTGGTAATGAATACACAAATAAAATGTACTTAGCTGCATAAGCTACATTGAAACAGCTATAATTATACATATTAGACTTCTCACAATAGTCAAAACATGCTCTCTTATAACTCATTAGCATCATTGTTCTAATTAAATATAGAGCTCGTACTCTTATGTCGTTTAAAAGAACAAATAATCTTCTTTATTATTTTCTCTTTCTAATAAATTGACATAGAATAAAGCATACACGTAGTGTTTGTGATTTTGCACCCAAAATCATATTGTTTACTAAAAGCTCTATATACATCATCATTCTTATATTAGAAAACAACGAATCTCGATGATTGTTTCACTTATATTTACTCTTTGCAAATCCACAATATTTTACAAAAAGAATTTGACTTCTTACCAACATAAAATCAATCATCATAATCTCGTATAGTGTGGTGTAAGCAAAATGTAACATAAATAATTGAACCTTACGCAGCCATTATTTATTGATTATAACCATTATCCAACAAATTAATACTTCTAATTTTGGTTCAAATAGCCACGTATAAAACATACGATTATCATTTTCTCTACACCCCCACAATCAAAGATATACATACTCTTCACAAATTATAAGATATCAACTCTAAACTTGATGAATAAATTTATCAAATAAGTTGAACGTCTTCCCCCACATGTTGTCACGCCGGAAATTAGTGACAAACATAATCGTTCAAACAAAAATATACACATTATTCATTCATCATCTCAACATTTAGATATCATATAATCATTGACAAATTATGTTCTCCATAATCTACTTTTATGAAGCTTTGACAAATAATCATTTCCAATTTTTGTCACACATATCCAAGATACTATATCAACTTAAAACAAAATATTTAACCCCCACATTTGGTTCATAACTCAAATATCAATTTTAGTTCATCTCATAATCAAAACTAAATAATCAATCAATCCAAATGTGTGAAATATTTTGCTTGATAAACATATTATACACATAACAATATCTTGGTCACTCAATCATTCTAGCTACTTGTCATTCAAAATCTTGGAACAATTTCATTCACATAATCTCGAAATCAATTATTAAAAGTAATTTTACCAAGATTATAGACATGTCTTACCAAATAAAGTAGTAGCTTAAACATATGAATGATTAAGGCATGTATAATTTGACCAAACCTTTATATTTATCATCATAAATATTTGTAAAGGAAATTCACGGGAACATACCTTAATCACAAGAATGAATTGAGCGATAAAATTATAGATAATACCATTCTTTTATGAATCTTCATAAACTTTCCAGCACATTACCATGACATTATTGTCCATTTTAAGGAAGCTAAATGACAGAATCTGCTCACGTCTTCAACTACAAATTTGTAGCCCTTCTTCTTAGCTTTCCAACGCCATATTACACGCCTCAAACAAAGGTCTAGAGACCGAGTTATGGCCAAAATACCGACGTGCGGTCTCACTCCCTACGGGCTGAATCTTCTAGACGAAAATAAATATTTTCTCCAATCAAATGATTCTCAATGACGAGAACACAACAACAATAATAGTGACAAGATTTCGTTTCTCAATTGTTGGAAATATAGTATCACTATAGGGGTGAAGATATAATTAGAGAATATTTGTTGTTTTGTTGTGGTATGGAGGCCACTGAATGAGAAACGAAATCGCCCCGACTACGGTACAAATCGATGTAGGCGTCGTCCCCCAAGGTCACACAACACGCCTAAAACTTGTGTACTCAACTATTAGGAGTTGGAACTCATATGGTATGCTCAAAATTATCATAGAGAAGGTAGTAAAGATATATGAAGATGTGTTATTCTCAAATGACTACACTTCTCTATTTATAGTGGTTAATTAGCACCATAACCACAAAGTTAGTGGCCTAACCACCACCATGAACATGAGCCAAAAATCATGGAGTTAGTGGCTATAATCATGCAAGTAGTGGAGAAAGTGTAGAGATTCTCTTACGAGGAAAATGGAAGGCTTCTCTATGATGTAATGTATTTAGACAACATTACTAGCCTTTGCATTACTTCCAACACAAGTAACCTACCAAACTCCCCTAAGGTCATCGGAAAGGTCCGGTTAAACAACCGGAAGGACACTGAAGAACTAGTGGGGTCAGCATCGTGTGCCCCTGGAAGAAGGTAAAGGAGCTGAGAAACTCGAGGCTCAGCTCCAGAAAAGTGCGGCCGCCCATAGTGATGAGCCCGGCCATCCCCGTGCCCCGTAGTAAGTCACAAACCGACTCGTAAATACCGAGTCTCACAAGTGCCGATTTCTCTAGAAATCGGGAAGGAACATGCACACAGCCTAGCAGGTCATAAAATTTCTTACGATGTAAGGCTTTAACAAAATGTACCTGCGGATAATCTGGGTGGGAGTCGAGGGAAGTGTCCCCGGACCGTGGATCGTGCTGTAGTAGAAGCAAGAAGAAGCGAAGCGAAGAGAAGTAGAGGTGGCTAGGGCTGGCGCAGAACGAGACTGTCTACGACTCCGGCCTCTGGAACCCGAAGTAGTAGCCCGTGCAGTGACGGAGTGAGGGACCAGGGCTGCTCTGAAAGCAACTGCGGCTGCTGGCGAGTCCACCATAGGAGTAAAAGTAGTGGCTGGTGTAGGAGTAGTGGATGCTATGGCCACCACTGAAGAGGAACTAGCAGCAGTGCTAGCAGTGGTGGTGACCGTAGAGGAAGTGGCAGCCTGAATTGAGCTAGCAGAAGAGCTAGTCAAAAAAACTCGTACTGCAACTGAAACTAGGAACACTAGGGTCGCAGAGTCACTAAATTGGAGACAAAGTGGCAACAAATAGGGGCCACTGTCTCAGACAGAGACGAACTAGGGGACGAACTAGTAGAGGGTAGAGAGCTAAAATCCATCCTGTATACAAAGGGTAAGGGGTATGATAAGAAACAGCGGCTAATAGTGGCTAAAATCAGCACGAAAAACCAGCAGAAACAACATGTGGAGCCCCTACCAGTCGAAAATTTCGACTTACAGCATACAATTCCCAACAGTTCCTCAAAAACTTTGAAAAACACCGTGTAAACAGCAGTAGGGGACGGGATAGCAGGTAATGACAGCAACAATTAACAACAACTGAGGTTAATTAAATCATGGCAGCGTATAAACCCGTCTGACAGTCGAAAAACTCGAATGAAACAGCCCCTAATCGCGAAATCTCGCGCAAAATTTGAACTAAGCATGCAACAACAGCGAGGAATGGGGATAGACCGTCAAGTAAGGGCAAATAAAGACGAATAAGGTCGAAAAATTCGACCAATAATGGATATTCAAACCCTAATTCCAATTTTTCTCATAAAATTCAAAATAATCGAAATTAAAATGCATAGAGAATGAAGGAATCACTTACTTGATGATAGAAATCCTACAAAAGCAATTAATCTTCAAAGAACAAGCACGAAAAGGCGATTTGTCGATCGAAAAACTGTGGGGTAATATCCGTATAAAACCCTTAAATTATAGGACTATAACGCAAATTTAATACGTGATTTATTGTCATAAAAGAAAAACAATGAAAAACGATAAATCACAAGAATTAACCTTCGGTCCTAGTGCAATTCGGCAATGAGAGATCAAAGTAGATCTCCTCCTAATTGTTGCACCCAAGATCGTCTGAGAATATGCCCTTGTGCTAGAAATGTGTTCTCTAATTGCCTTGCAATATTGAGAGAACTTGATGTGAGTTTTCTTTAGATGTGAGATCTGAATTTTTGAGAGGATATGTTTCTCAAAAACCCTAATTTTGTTGTTAAAAATGAATTAGGTCACAAAAGGAGAGAAGGCTCTCCTTTTGTTCTCTAGCATTCGGCCAAACCGAGCTCATCATGGGGAAGTGGGCTTCCACTTCCTCTTAATTTTAACTCGTGGTCCGGTTCGTAAATTGCTAAAATGTATATGTCACGGTTTTGTTATAAATTGTCATCGGTTATCGGTTATTAAAGCATCAACTAATAACACTGATTAGTTGAATTATTAATACATGTCCGACAAAGACAATATCGTATAATTAATTTATTCAATATACATTAATCAAATATAAATCGCTTTATATTTAATTTACGAATTAACCGCTTAATTCGCCTTAGCCATTTTTATTTAATCCGTATTAAATAATTATCTCAACCTCGTGTTTGACTAATTACTAGTCAATAACTCCGACTAACTGGTTAGTCAAAATTTGGCATCAACATGACTGTATTTTCATACCGTCACATCTCTCAAACGTATCCTATAGGTGTGACTTTTAGGGACCAGTTGATCACCGCCATCTGTATGACAATAACGTCAAACTTATCTAGCAAGCCAACCGTTATTGATAAACGTGGACCAACGGATTATGATACAAAAGTATACCCTTTGATCCTTTTAGAGATTTATAAGTCCTTGCACTAATCGTAAAGGACACCACCCAACAAGCTCCCACTTGTCCGTACAAGTGTATGTGCAATGACGTTATCCGCACTAACTGGAGGACACAGCCCAACAAACTCCCACTTGTCCGTACAAGTGTACGTGCGATAACCGATTCTCATATTCATTTAAAATTTCTCCCACTCAATGTAAAACAATTTGCAGATCCGGATCCGCAAAGGTCGTATTTTACAATCGATCTGTATCTAGAGTGGTTTCCTCGACTAGAGTGTAACTCAACTGATAAAACGAATTCGTATTCGAGCATGGCCATGCATTTCGATTCTGACTCCTCGAGTGGCCCCGAGAAATATCGATTACACTGATAAAGGCTGAATATTTTCTTCAACTCGACTCCTTCCGATCTAAGCACAGCATGAAATGACCCAGAAAAAATCTACTTGGCCCCCTGTTACGGATGACCGTGAGAAAGAAACCAAAGTCACCCAAAATCTGCCTTAGTCTCAAGAGACAGTCGATAGTCAAAAGAATCGACTCTTAGGATCACCATGGAGGTCCTATCCACGACCGGCACCGAATGTTATAAAACATTTAGGACTCCACGTCGATGTCACAATTGTGTCCTACGAAATATCCGTATAAATCGCCTCTCGTGATTGGTCGGTCCAACCGGTTGGCTTATGGCTCGTTGAACCCACCATCAACCAACGTCACAAAATAATTGCCTGAGTTATCAGCTCATGTGGGCAATTAAGGACCAAAAATATAATGTTTGTTCAATTCACTTTGTGGTGTTCAAAATTGTCGTACAAATCCACATGAAAAACAAAATATATAAATATCAAAACGATGATGTCGTATAGAGTACAAAAGAGAATGAATCTAATCCATAAAAGAGTACTACAACTTAGGAACACGTTTAATTCCCATGGAATTAACATGCCCTTCATGCTTATCTTGTCGTAATGGTTTAGTGAAAGGATCTGCTATGTTATCATCGTAGCAATCTTTTCTATCACTACTTCCTTTTGCTCCACGTAATCTCGGATTAGATGAGCTTTCCGGTGTACATGTCTAGACTTGTTGCTAGACTTTGGCTCCTTAGCTTGGAAGATGGCACCTCTATTGTCGCAATAGATGGTGATCGGGTCATTCGAACTAGGCACTACGGATAGTCCTTGTAAGAATTGACGCATCCATATCGCTTCCTTTGCAGCCTTCGACGCGGCATAGTACTCGGACTCGATCGTAGAATCTCTTTGTAACACTTTGTTTGGAACTCTTCCACCGATCGCAGCGCCATTTAAGAGTAAAAACGAATCCAGATTGAGATTTCGAGTCATCTCGATCCGTTTGGAAGCTAGCATCTGCGTAACGGGTTGCGCATAGCTTTTGATCGCCTCCATAAGTCAATGCCCAATCTTTAGTCCTCCGTAGGTACTTAAGAATGTTCTTGACAACCATCCAATGTGATTCACCTGGATGCTATTGGAATCGACTTGTCATACTCAATGCATATGCCACGTCCGGACGTGTGCATATCATGACATACATGATTGATCCTATAGCCGAGGCATAAGGAATCCGTGTCATGCGCTCTTTCTCTTCCGTGTCTCCGACGCCCGAGACTTGCTCAAATGCACCCCCTGGAGCCATAGGAAGAAACCCCTTCTTGGAGTTAGTCATGCTTGAATCTCTCTAGGACTTTGTCTATGTAAGACTCTGACGAGAGATAACATCCGTCGTGATCTATCTCGATAGATACGGATGCCCAGAATTCTTTGTGCCTCACCCAGATCTTTCATCTGGAAATGGTTTTTCAACCATACTTTCACCGAAGTTAAGAGAGGTATGTCATTCCCAATCAGGAGTATGTCATCGACATACAATATTAGGAATACAATCTTGCTCCCACTCGACTTGATATAAAGACATGGTTCCTCGACCGATCGAGTAAAACCATTTTCTTTAATCACTTGGTCGAAGCGATGATTCCAACTCCGAGATGCTTGCTTAAGTCCATAAATGGAACGCTTAAGCTTGCACACTTTCTTAGGATTTTGTGGATTGATGAAACCTTCGGGTTGTACCATGTACAACTCTTCCTCCAAAAAGCCGTTTAAGAAGGCGGTTTTCACATCCATCTGCCAAATTTCATAGTCATGAAAAGCGGCAATCGCTAAGATAATCCGAATGGAACGCAAAGATGACTACGGGTGCAAAATTTCATCGTAGTGCGACTGGCACTTGGGTGAAACCTTTAGCAACTAGTCGTGCTTTATAGATATCTTGTTGACCTTCCAACGAATGCTTTATCTTGTAAAGCCATTTGCATTGAAGGGGACGAACCTTAGCAGGTAAGTCAACAAGATCCCATACGTTGTTCTCATACATAGAGTCCATCTCGGATTGCATGGCCTCAAGCCATAGCTTTGAGTCGAATCGGTCATGGCACCTTTATAGGTTGCGGGTTCACTACTCGTTAAGAGTATAATGTCATCTATGTCATGTTCCTCGACCATACCAATGTATCTGTCCGGAGGAATAGAGACTCTTCCCGACCTCCTAGGTTCCTCAGGAATATTCACCGCAGCCGGGATTGAAGGAATTGGTTCCTCCAATGGTTGCTCGGTATTTGGTTCTGGAATCTCCGATAGGTCGAAGGTTCTATCACTCTTTGCATTCTCGAGAAATTCCTTCTCTAAGAATGTCGCACTAGCCGCAACAAAAACACGTTGTTCGGTTGGCGAATAGAAGTAATGACCAAGTGTTCCTTTAGGATAACCTATAAAGTATGTCTTGACCGATCGCGGGCCGAGCTTATCCTCGTGTCTCCACTTGACATAAGCCTCGCAGCCCCAAACCCGTATAAAGGACAAGTTAGGGACCGTTCCCTTCCATAGTTCATATGGAGTCTTGTCAACACTTTAGACGGACTTCGGTTAAGTATTAGAGCAAATGACGTAAGAGCATAACCCCACAATGAGTCAGGCAACACGCTGTGACTCATCATGGATCGAACCATATCAAGTAGTGTTCGATTTCTCCGTTCGGACACACCATTCAACTGAGGTGTTCCAGGTGGAGTTAACTGTAGGGCAATCCCACAGTCCTTAAGGTGTTGATCAAACTCGTGAGAAAGATACTCGCCACCACGGTCCGAGCGCATGTTTTAATCTTTCTCGCCCATGAGGTTCTACCCGATTCTGGTATTCCTTGAACTTCTCAAAGGATTCACTTTAGTGCTTCATTAAGTAGACATAGCCATATCTACTTAAATCATCCGTGAAAGTGATGAAATACCTATAGCCTTCTCGTGCGGTGATTGACATAGGCCCACATACATCCGTATGTATGAGTCCTAATAGGTCAGCAGCGCGCATTCCAACACCTTTGAAGGAAATTCGAGTCATCTTACCGATGAGACATAATTCACACGTGCCAAATGATTGAAAATCAAAGGCCGAGATAGCTCCATTTTTGATGAGCTGTTTAACGCGTTTCTCATTAATGTGTCCCATACGGCAGTGCCATAGATACGTTTGATCTTTGTCACCTACCTTTAACTTTTTATTCATTACGTGTAATATTTCGGTGGTCTGATCTAAAACATAAATTCCGTTCATGGAGACTGCCTTGCCATAAATCATATCGTGTAATGAGAAAATGCAAGTATTATTCTCTATTACAAATGAAAATCCAAGTTTGTCAAGTGCAGAAACTGAAATAATGTTTTTGGAAAGACTGGGTACATAATAGCAATTATATAAAAATAACTCAAATCCGCTAGGAAGTCGGATCACATATGTTCCCCTCGAGACGGCAACCACTGTGCTCCATTCCCGACACGCAGTCCACCTCACCCTTTATGAGGGGTTCGATGTTTCGAGCCCCCGCACATGATTACACGATGAGAACCACAACCGGATATCAAGTACCCAAGTTCCGTAACTTGCGTGGTTAATCTCAATCATATGAATAAAAGTAGAAGAGGATGAAGACATACCAACAGGTTTAACACGACCTGCCTTTAAGTCCTCATGATAAACAGGACATGTACGCCTCCAATGCCCAGTCTTGTGGCAATGATGGCATTCCATGTTTTCATTCTTGCTCTTTGTCGCGCCTGATGAGGTGCTCGACTCACCAGGCCCACTCTTACCTGAACCCGACTTCTTGAACTTCGGTTTACCTACTGTTAGGTTTGCCTGAGCTTTGCCCTTACCCTTGCCCTTGTTTGTCACGACGAGAACATCTTGTTTCATGCTCCCACTGAACTTCATGTCCTTCTCGGTCTGTACGAGAAGGGAGTGCAGTTCATGGGGACTTTTCTTCAAATCATTCATATAGTAATTGGCTCTAAAGAGCGCAAAACCATCGTGGAGTGAATGAAGCATGCGGTCTATCACAATGTTCTCGCTGATTTTACAATCAAGCGCCTCCAGTCTCTCGACATTCTCAATCATGCTGAGAATGTGTGGGCTAACCGGTTGGCCCTTCTGGAGTCTCGCATCAAAGAAGCGAGTGGTATGCTCATAGGTCACGATTCTCGGTGCTTTCGAGAATTCCTTAGTGAGCGTGGTGAAAATCTTGTTTGCACCTTGGGCTATGAAGCGTTTCTGCAAATTGGATTCCATTGCAAAAATGAGTACGTTTTTAATCGCACCCGCTTCCATGACGAAGTCGCTATACGTGGAGACCTCGTTAACTCGAGCCGTGGGGCCCGGGGCTGGCGGGAGGGGCTCGATCGATACTTGAGCTTCCCGTCGGCGGTGGCGGCATTCCGTAATGCCGCCTCCCATTACGCGAAGTTTGATCCATCATTCTTCGATCCTAGTGGACTGATTCATCTGATTCATGAAGATCCAAAGCCAGGACTCACGGTCCAATGTGGCACTTGGCATTGGGTCATCGAGGATGCCAGCCATTATGTTATTAGCAGTTTAAAAAACGTGATCTACGCTGAAAAAGAAAGAAAAACAAAAACGAAATAAGCAACTCATCGAGGTGATTTAAGTCTATTAGAATTCATTTTAATCGTGTAGACTCATTGCACTTGCATAATTGATCTCCCTCAAGAATAATACAAGTGATCCCAAGACTCAATTTTCGTAAATTGATAAGCCAACTATTTAGCTAGTTCTTCCGTAAAAACTCTTGGTCGATAGATTTCCGTAAATCCTATCTATAGTCCACCATAATCACAGGATCGTACGAGTGACCATAGTGTTGAGATAAAATAGGTCAATCGGTTCCAACTTACCCGACGTAGAAGGGGTCATATTATGCCTACCGACGAAGAAGGGATTCATTGGAGTTTGACCTTTAAAGACCGTTCTCAATTTTTGTTTATACGAGGAAGATCCCATCGACTTAATTTTAATTCATTGTAAGTGAACGAATAACTAGCATTACGAGAATGAATTAATTTAGGTGATGGCTTAAAATGATCGTGTGACATAAGAATGTCATAGAAAACTAACGCGTGACCTCTATATGAGTCAGTTTTCATGCAATTATTAGGTGGTTTGGTTTTAGGCGGAATATGATGCAATCTATCGTTACGATAAAATAAATAAAAGAATGCAAAACGTAAATAAAAATTCCTAGTGTGGCCTATCCTAGTAAAAAGAACATAATACAACTTTGGAATCCACCGCTGGACCCGAGAAGCTTGTCTTGATGTTCCATCTTTTTCATGCAGCGGGAGTGAGCATCCGATCTCCATCTTTAGTCTTCTCAAAATTACAATTAAAATTTACAAAATATAAACCTATTTACATTCTAAATAAAAACTGTAATTACAAAAAAAAAAAAAATTGGAGATACGAGATCTCAAAATACAACCAAGACCGTGTTCCATCATTACGGTAACACGTTCTACTAAGGCCACACTAAGTTACAACTGTTTGTAAAATGAATAAATACGTAATAAAAAGCATTCAAGGCATTCAACAATAACGATAAAAAATGCATCAACTAAAAAAAATAATTTATTCGTGACATAATTCCGTAATTATGTTAAAATTAATCCAAACCACCAAAGATAATTAAAATTATGTGATAAATACGCTTCTATCAGTTTAATTTTAATTCATCATAATCCGTTACTTTAAATTGTTTTAAAATAACTAAATGGTACGTGAGTGAACCACTATTAAGCGAATGCATAAGATCCGTATTATGCACATGTTAAGGCCAAAAAAATATAAAACTCGAAATTTTTTTTTTTCTTTTCTTCACGTCTGCCGTGAACAGTACCAAAAAATTTTTTTTTTTTTTTTATAATGTTGCTGAATGCCGAGAGCAACAAAAAAAACCCAAAAAAAATAATTTCAGCTCAAAACGTGAGCAACAACGATCAAAACAAAACGATTTGTTAAAACCCAATTGCAATTTTAATCTAATCCGTATAGAATTGAAACTACAATTGATACATCTTTAACATATTGCAACAATTATCGATTAAAATTACAATATGCAAAGAACAAAAAGATAACAAAAGATCGTCTGATCTAGCAAGAAATGTGTGGCACACATTTCTAGGCAAAAAAAATAGAAAACAGGCCGAGAAAAACACCAATGGCCGCACGGTTTTCCAAAAAAAAATTTTGGCCGAGACAAAAAAATTTGTGCCGCACGAAATTTTATGCAAACCATTTGATAGATCTTTAACATATTGCAATGAATATCGATTACAAAACAATATGCAAAGATCAAATCGAAAACAAGACAAACAACAACCACCACCGTGTAAACTTGACACGGTTCCCAAGACAGAAAAAAACGCAACATAAAAAAAAAAATCTGCCGAGAGGAAAAAATGGTTGCCGCACGAATTTTTAAGCAAAAAATCATCGATTCAAAATTCGTTTGATGAAAATCACATAGAAAAATTTACGTGACCTCGCTCTGATACCACTTGTGGGGTAATATCCGTATAAAACCCTTAAATTATAGGACTATAACGCAAATTTAATACGTGATTTATTGTCATAAACGAAAAACAATGAAAAACGATAAAGCACAAGAATTAACCTTCGGTCCTAGTGCAATTCGGCAATGAGAGGTCAAAGTAGATCTCCTCCTAATTGTTGCACCCAAGATCGTCTGAGAATATGCCCTTGTGCTAGAAATGTGTTCTCTAATTGCCTTGCAATATTGAGAGAACTTGATGTGAGTTTTCTTTAGATGTGAGATCTGAATTTTTGAGAGGATATGTTTCTCAAAAACCCTAATTTTGTTGTTAAAAATGAATTAGGTCACAAAAGGAGAGAAGGCTCTCCTTTTGTTCTCTAGCATTCGGCCAAACCGAGCTCATCATGGGGAAGTGGGCTTCCACTTCCTCTTAATTTTAACTCGTGGTCCGGTTCGTAAATTGCTAAAATGTATATGACGCGGTTTTGTTATAAATTGTCATCGGTTATCGGTTATTAAAGCATCAACTAATAACACGGATTAGTTGAATTATTAATACATGTCCGACAAAGACAATATCGTATAATTAATTTATTCAATATACATTAATCAAATATAAATCGCTTTATATTTAATTTACGAATTAACCGCTTAATTCGTCTTAGCCATTTTTATTTAATCCGTATTAAATAATTATCTCAACATCGTGTTTGACTAATTACTAGTCAATAACTCCGACTAACTGGTTAGTCAAAATTTGGCATCAACATGATCGTATTTTCATACTTGTCACATCTCTCAAACGTATTCTATAGGTGTGACTTTTTTAGGGACCATTTGATCACCGCCATCTGTATGACAATAACGTCAAACTTATCTAGCAAGCCAACCGTTATTGATAAACGTGGACCAACTGATTATGATACAAAAGTATACCCTTTGATCCTTTTAGAGATTTATAAGTCCTTGCACTAACTGTAAAGGACACCAGCCCCAACAAAAACCGCAAACCCTAGACCCTCTTTAAAACCTTGAAAATGAGCACAAATTAAGAGGAAATTAGGGGGGTTTGAAAGATTAATAAGCAAGCATTAGATTATAGGAGGCGGATTTGGTAATTAGGCAAGAAAAATTGGGATTTGGGGGAGCTTTCAATCGCAATTAGGGAAGGGGTTAGACGAAAATTGGGGAAAATGAATTAGAAAACAAAAGAATAGAGTTTAAGGAACAACTCCCTGCGTCTTTTGCATTTTCACTCGATCGAGTGGTTTTAAACCACTCGATCGAGGACTTTGATGATCGATTACTCGATCGAGTAGAATTCTACTCGATCGAGAAGTCCCACTTATTGGTTTACTCGATCGACCATAAGAAGCATTCGATCGACCAATTTTTCACTCGATCGAGTACAAAAAGTACTCGATCGAGCTCTTTTCTCGCGTAAGCTCTTGAATTTCGTCTATTCTTCCCTTGGAATGCGTAAAATTTCCCCGAACCTGCATAAGAATACGTGCAAAAATATCCCAACATACCAAATACGCATATAAACAGTCTATAGTCTTAAATCTACGCTAAAAACAGTCTATAAACTAATTGTCCTAATAAAAGCATTAAAACAAATTCAACAGAAAATTCAAAAATTATCTATTACAAAGTGTTACACGGGGCATTTCCCCGCTCAATCCCCAATGCAATTCAGTAGCCCCTAGGAGGGCTCCTGACTGGAGGACGTCATCTCACAACGTTGATTGTCCTCTTCCACTTCCATGAGCATGAATTATCATTTGAAACGGTAGGAGGGGAGTAGTTCACATCCACATAAGCGCGAACTTTCCTCGTCCTTGCTCCTCTATCACCATATTTGGCATCCTTACTCCCAATTTGATTGACAGCAGTTCCACAACATCCTTTGACAGCTCCTTCATTGCTTTCATCTGTACCTGCAGCAAGGAAAACAGACGAACTTTCCTCCTTTGTGCTCTCAGTCTGAGGCGGAGGGGTAACAATTGCAGCACAATACTCCAAATTTTCAACTGGAGTGTCAATAATAGGGTCAATAGAAGAGAGAGCATTGCAAGGCTGAGCTTGCATGGGAGCCCTCCGGGACTTTAGGCGATGAAAAATCGCTCCTCATCCCCTACCCGAAAGGTCAAAGTCTTCCCCGACGTCTATAATCGCACGGCGAGACAAAAATGGTCTCCCTAAAATAATAGGGGTGTGTGCATCTTCGGGGATGTCTAAGACAACGAAATCAACAGGAATAAAGAACCTCCTGATCCTCACAGGTACGTCTTCTACTATACCTAGTGGCCGTGATATACTACAGTCGGCCATCTGGACTGTCATGTTAGTTCAACTCAGCTTTGTCAAACC
Source organism: Silene latifolia (assembly GCF_048544455.1). NCBI lineage: Eukaryota > Viridiplantae > Streptophyta > Magnoliopsida > Caryophyllales > Caryophyllaceae > Silene > Silene latifolia. The sequence goes on from NC_133538.1 coordinate 401,006,853, forward strand.
AAGTCTCTTAGCCAGAGACAACGGTAAGACACTCACGCTAGCGCCTAAATCGCATAGCGCGTTATCAATCAAATAGTTACCGATATGACACGGAATTGAAAAACTACCCGGGTCCGACTGCTTAGGAGCTAACTTATTTTGAAATAGGGCTGACCCCACCTTAGTGAAAGCTACGGTCTCACTATCACTAATACTCCTCTTACGCGATAAAATTTCTTTCATAAACTTAAGGTAAGAGGGTACCTTTGTCAGCCACTCAGTGAACGGCACAGTGACTTCCAAGCTTTTCAGAAGTTCGACAAATTTGCCGAATTGTTGATTGGCCTTAGTGTTCTGCAGACGCCTTGGGAAGGGAACCGTGATAGGTATCTCGAGTCCCTTGTTTCTCTCTTCCAATGTATCTTTCGGAGCAAGTTAAGTATCCTTTGGACGCTTCTTACCTCTCGAACGAGGTATTTCCGGTGATTTATCGCTTAAACGAGCACTAGTAGGCTCTCGAATAAGCTTCCCGTCATCAAAACTACTCGATCGACCAATATACCCATTTGATCGAGTAGAATCTTCATCAATATCACTCGATCGAGTGAAATTGTCACTCGATCGAGCAACTCCATTTTGCTCTTCACTCGATCGAGTAGAAAAAATACTCGATCGACCAGTCTGCTATTCCTGTTCACTCGATCGAGTGGAAAAACCACTCGATCGAGCACTTTCTTCTCTAAATCTTCTCGATCGACTACCTGAAACCAGTCAATCGAGCACTTGCTTTGCCATGAGCTCACTTTCTTCGACAGAACACTATTCATCATCAGTTACAGCTCTCCTCGGGCCTGATTTTTGTATTTTCGGTCCCTCATAAGAACGACCGCTTCTCAGATTTATCAAGTTTACCGTCTCGTGTGGATTCTTCTCATTTTGAGTCGGTAATTGACTCTGCTTTCTTGAGGATTGATTCATGGCTAGTTGGGCAACTTGCGTTTCAAGTGCCTTTATGGACGCATCTTTCGGTTGATCACTCAGCTGAAACTGCTTTGTAAAAGCTTGCAACATAGACTTAAGCTCACCAATTTCACTCACCCAACCGGAAGATGATGCACCATAGTTAGGAGGAGTAAAGGAAGGAGGCTTCTGAAAGCCTTGTTGATTCTTGTGTGGAGGAACATAAGGCTGCTGCTGGTGCGGAGGAGGTGTAGGATTGAGCATATTTTGACTAGTCCACCTCAAATTGGAATGGACTGCCCCTTGATTATTGTAATAGGAACCTCCTCCTTGCCTATATTGCTGAAAGGCAAGGACTTGTTCCTTCTCTACAAGACAGCCAACAGCAGTGTGGCCATCATTACCCCCACATCTCTCACATGAAACGGTCTCTCCTCTAGTAAGAACATGGACCGTCTTAGGCTCCCCAGCAGCTTGTAGCTCCAGCTTGTCAAATCTAACCTTCATGGTCTTCAGCTGAGCCAAAACCTGCTTACCAACTGCATGAACTGTTCTAATCCCATCCCTCGGGTTACCATACTCAGCACTGTGATTTGCCATCTCCTCAATAAGGGACCATTCCTTATCATCATCGGTGTTTTCCTGGAATCTTCCACTAGATGCCGCATCAAGTATGGCTCTGTGGTCGTCATACAGCCTATTATAGAACTGATTAGCTAGAAACCATGGGTCAAAACCATGGTGAGGAATAGACCTCACCAACTTCTTGAATCGCGACCATGCCTCATAAAAACTTTCATCGGGAGCTTGTCTGAAACTAGTAATCTTGGCCCTCAGCAGATTGGTGCGTTGTGGAGGGAAATATCTCTTGTAAAATGCAAGAGCAAGAGACTCCCAATCAGAACCCCAAAGAACTGTGCGGTCCAAGTCGATCCGCCACTCACTGGTCAATCGGCTAAAGAGAAAGGAAATAGAACTTCCTTAATCTTGTCCCGAGTTACCCCTTAGTGGCGGGGATAGTAGAACAAAGAATCGCAAAGGTCTCTATGTGCTTCCTCGGGTCTTCACCAGCCACACCTCTATAGATATTCCTCTCCACCAGATTGATATAAGAAGGACGGATGTCGAATGTATTCACATCCTCAGTCTGGAGATTGAAACCCTTTAGAATATAGGATGCTTTAGGCACTGAATGACTGGAAAGCTTAGGCATCTTTACTTTAGAAATCAGACTGTCTTCGAAAAGAGAGTGATGTAGCTCTGGCTCGAAAGTACTCAAGTCTTCCTTTCGTGATTTTCTCTGTAGACAGAGTCTATGCCTCGAATAGTCTCTCGGCTCAATCAATCACCAAAACTAATTCAAACCCGTCGACTGGGCATAAACAATACTGAAAGAAAATGAATAAGAACTGCCTCAAGGAATAAAAATTCCCTGAGACGGATAAAATAAACGGAACGAAACAAATAGGGCAATTGCCTCCCCGGCAACGGCGCCAAAATTTGACACGTCTGTCGTGTACCTGTCAAAAATAAACTAACTAAACTAACTATATAGCTAGGGAAGTGAGATCGATCTCCACAGGAAGGGAAGATATTTGTAGTAGTCTGTCTATTTGGTCACAAATGGGGGGGTGGTTTGAATTGTTATCTAAACTACGAGTTTTAAAGGAAAGAGAAATAAAGGGCAAGAGCAGTAAAGGCAAGAAATAAGGATAAAACTATCAGATAGAGAAGGACATGTCAGGATTTCGGTTCACTACGGTAGTCCAATGACTCAGCTGTAAATGACTTAGACGAATTAATGTAAGACGGATGTTGAAAGGTCCTTTCGGTCCACTTTCTATCCTAAAATACCACTAACTTAACTTTCATTCTCGTCGTGGGGTAGTCTATCTGTTCATAGCAGCCTATTTAGTCCAATCTTTCGATCTAGGATTAATTTTAGCCAGATTAAAGGATGACTCAGAAGTGTGCACTCAACTAAGTCGATAAATACAATTAAATTGCTATGGTGACAGAGTCTTGTAATTAATTCATCTAATTCATTCACTACATCGTCACATTCCTACCGCAGATCCCCTAATCCCAACATGAAGGGGTTTAGCTACTCATGTCGCTAATTAAACTAACAAAGAGATAAATTCCCAAAGAAGAAACATTATGAAATAACAATAAAATTGCATAAAAGAGAAATTAGGGCGAAGAAAAATACGAAGTAAACAAGCAATTAAAGCAAACAATGATTAATTATTATTAAGAGAAGAGGAAAGGAATTACAATCAAGCGAATCCTGCGTAAAGAACACAAAATCTGAGTGAAAACAATCCGAGAGCAAGGTTACAGTGAAGGGAAATAAGCAACGCAGTAAGGTTTACAGTAGCAAGTTTAGATAATCAAAAGATTGATCCTAATGACCTAGTAAAGCGTGCTTAAATAGCAAAGTAATTAAGTTTGGCGAAATAAACATAACACGGGCTGTTTTAAAGCCCATAACAGCGAAACCACTCGATCGAGTGGATTAAAACCACTCGATCGAGCAAATCTTCAGCAGCATCTACTCGATCGAGTAAATAGTTACTCGATCGAGTAACCCATCTTTCAGCAAGCTAAGGATCGATCAGTGGAAAACCACTCGATCGACCATCCTGGGATGTAAAAACCACTCGATCGAGTGGTAAAACTGCTCGATCGAGTACTTTGACTTCAAATCAGCTCGAGTCCTCGCCTGAATGCCTCGTAATCCATGCCATGACACTTCCCAATGCAGTATCTCACTCTGGAAAATCCCGTCTCCTCTAAATGCATGCAAAAAGGACGAAAAAGAGTACGATTCCACTACTTCCGCGTAAATTTCTACAAAATAGACAAAACGATACAAAGTAGCCAATTCGGGGCAAAATACTAGAAAAACAGTATAAAAATGCATAGAAATACGTGCTGAAATAGGCTAAAAAGACTATATAAAAAGCACGTATCAGAAGGCTTGAGCCAAAGTCTCCCAATTGGTGATTTCCATGGCGGTGCGGTCAAGGCTATTGATCCAAAGTTTGGCCTTGTCCTTCAAAGAGAAAGGGAAAAGTATTTCCCTTATTTGGGCTTGAGTGACGCCCGTTTGACGGATCATGGAGCAATAGTCACAAAAATTTTTCACATGCAAATTGGGATTCTCCGAAGGACTTCCCCAAATTTTCCTCCTCTCCACAAGGCTAATGAAAGCCGGTTTGATCTCGAAGTCCGGCGCGGTGATTTGAGTGGTTGTGATACCGGCCGGAAGCATGGACGCGGTGGGCTTTGAGTGATCGGAAAGTTTCACCATCTTTTTGGTAGCAGATGGTGGTGGTGGTGGAGATGATGAACTTGAAACCTCCCCCTGTTCAAGGGCTTCTAAATCATCTAAGTAAGACTTCCTAGCACTTTCGGCTTGTACGGGAGAAGAGGCCTCTTTCACTTCCTTCCAAAAACGTCGTCTTCTCTTAAAGGTTTTCTCAGGATCGGAATCCGGTGAAAGCAATTCTTCATGACGAGAGGACCTGAGCATAAGACAACAATTTCTAGAGAAATGATAAGTAACGGTCTCAAGGAACAAGTGTTCCCCAAGACAAAGGAAAACACGATAAAAATCGACAATTCAAAACGCAATAAAACCGTTTCCCCGGCAACGGCGCCAAAATTTGATAGGCTTATCGTGTATCTATGGAAAGATAATTTCCCTAGACACAAATTAATGTAGCAATAGGGTCGAACACAAGGAAACGGGAATTACGTCGTGAATTGCTATGGGTAGATTCTAATCAAGGTCGATTTCGTTTTTAGTTTGGTTTGGTTGTTTAATGATTAACAAAGGTTGTAATGTAAATTATATAATAAAAGCGAGTATAAGGGGTTTGGGTTACACATGCAAAGGTAAACATATGATTATGATAAATTCGGTACTAATAACATTGTCAATTTCTTAGGCTTAAAGATACCCACCTTACGGCTTTAGTATCAACCATAGACCGGATCCTAGAGAAACTCTCGTCCATGACTAGGTCGTCCTACTACACATGCTTTGTCTAACTCGATTCCATGCCTCTCGACTTTTAGAATGAATGAACACACTTAATCTATGAATAAGGCCTTAAACAAAGATTAAACATTATGGTGTAAACATGTGATAGAAGCAATATGAACAATAGTATTATTAACCTAATTTATCATGTTATATATTTGATTTATGCATGGCTCCCCTAGCCCTTAGACTAAGAGATTTAGCTACTCATATTAAGGTGTGAATTATAAATTATATTAAGAGGAATGATAAACATGATTATATGTTTTATATGAACTAAATGATTTAACATGCAAGAGGAATAAAACTAAAGTAATCTAAATGGAGTGCTTAATTATAAACTAAGTATAAACTAAATAGAAATATAAACTATAAATAGGAATACCTTAAAGAGATGAACTTGTATGAAAGAAACAAATAATAACCAAATGCTTGAATAACAAATGCTTGAACAATAACTTGTAGAACAAAGTGTTGAAAGATTAAACTAAGGGAAAGCTTAACAATTTGTAAACTAAAAATGAGAAAACTAATGAGAGAAATATAATGCTTAAGGCTATTGTAAAGTAAAATGAGACGTAAAAATTGGATGCCTAAAGCCTCGGAATGCCTCTAATATTTATAGGAGAGGGAGAAGAAACGTAAGAATTCAAGAGGGGTGCAACCCCGATCGGGGACAGGCCACCCCGATCGGGGTCGTGTGATTCCGGGTATTTCTCCTTAAATTCTTGATTAATTGCTTAAGGAATCCCAATGCTCGTGTTTTAATGCTCCTTAATCATCCGGCAATTCTCTAAATTCTTAGCATCCTAAGCTTCTTGGTATCCAATGCTTGCACCTTAATATGGACCTTCATTTTGGGCTTGATTTTGCATTAGGCTTCAATTGTAATTCTCACTTCAATCCATCAAATCTTCATGAAAACACCCATTCAAAAACTTCCATGCTAGTCCAATATTAGGTCTTGTTTAGCTTAGTGGACTTACTGTACAAAACGATAGGAAAAAGCCTCTAAATGCTTATATTCCTACAAAAACGTGTTAAGACAAGCAAATACACTAGTACAATAAATATTAGCTCATAACAATATGATAAGTGCTAAATAACAAATAAAATGGAGCTAATATAGGGGATGAAAGTAAATAAAATATGCACTTATCAGAAATTAAGTTTAACAATTACCAAAGGAAAAACATATAACGTTTTCAACCAGTATTTCATCATATAAAATCAGTTTTAAAATATTAGTATGAAAAAACTTAATCAAGTCATAAACACGTCCAATTACGAAAACTCAATTAAAATGTCAATTTTAATTATAAAACTAGTTTTAAAACCCGTGAAAATTCACGGGTCTTATTTTGATTTCTTTTTTTAGTTAACACTAAACTTATAAGCACTGAATTTATTTGAAAGCATGGTAGTCTTATACAGAAGAGAAAGTAGGAGGAGCTAAACATAAATAGTAACTTGTTATTTTCGGGATTTAGATTTGATATCACAATAATAGGACTGAAGCTGTAATTTGTAAGTAGCAATTACATATTTTTACCAAATAAAAAAAAGTAACACAAATTAAATACTCCGTAGGACAAAAGAGTAACAATTGGTAATTGGAACTCATTTTTCACCTTTGTTCTATACTAGTTGTTGCCCCGCGCCCTATCGGGCGCGGTGCCCGAATTTGGTTGAACGGTTATGTTTGATAATTTGTATAGCTTTTTGTAGAAATGGTAATTATTTAAAGCACTGTCGTTTATAATAGAAGTTGTGCGTATTGCACATACACAAGCAAAAGATTACATGTGCCTATTACATGTTGCATTCTACACAAACAAAAGCAACAGGTAGTTGCTTTTGAACAGAACACCTAGCTTTGTAAGCATGGGTCTTCCCAAAATATTTTACTTGTTATATATTACATAGATATGTTACATAGATACTATTTTATGCAGGTATTATTGCATCTTGGCTTTGTTGCTACCATCATGCTGCTGAATGTCCTGATTTTTGTGGCATACTGGCTTCCTGCAGCGGAAATGACAGATTTTTTGGGGTTCTTGTCTTTGGCTGTTAATTTGGAACCTTCGATTTTGACTTAGATAAGCTATGCAGGGGTTGAATTATCCTAGTCTTTCTGCTTGTCGGTATTCTTTTGAGATGGAGTGGCATTGGTAGATTCAGTGGTGAAGGTAGTTTCTGCAGAAATGCATTTTGGTTAAAAATCAGATTCCTTAAACTGATAAAGTAAATAAATAAACTAATTTAAATTCATCATTCATTTACCGTCATAGAGCATTGCTTGGTGAAAATCAATACCACTATCTTCAAGAAAAGAATCAATAAACAATTCAATTTTTCTTAATAAACCAAAATCTAAATTTGCCTTGTAAACATTTAAATTTTAATTAATATCTACTTGTGTAACAAAACCTTATCTATTATTATCCTAACCTTATCCACCCTCATCTGTATGCTTATCTCTTACACAGAATCTAGTTCTATCATCAACACCAAATAATTTAGATGTCAATCAACTGACCTATACAAAGAGAAAGAAGAATATAAATAGAAAAAAAATCTAAAACCTGCCAAGTCATTTTCCATATCTTCACATTTCTATTCTAGAATTTTTTTACAGTTAACTTTGAACATTATGTCAAACAAGATTCAGAAAATTAAGGCAATGCAACATGAAATTGATAATATAGTAAAAGAAATTCGAGAGCTATTTGTTCGAGTACGAATAGTCTTGACAGAAAGCATTATATGGGAGAAACTTAACCAAAACTCAAACTGTGTTATGCTTGTTCAAATTCTTTGTAGAAATACACCAAATGAACTATGCAAAATGTAACGCGCACTGAGTTTTATTCTAGAAAAAGGTATCTGGAAGCATTAAAATAAGAAGTGGTGGAGTTTCTATTTAAGCTTGAAAGTGTTATGACATCAAGTGCATTGTGGGATTTGTGCTACGGTGGACGCACTTTATTTAGCTTCCCATAAAGTGAACGGTCAGAATTTGAGTTGATAACTATATACTCAAATTAATTAAAGGATCAACATTTTGCATATGAGATGGAGAGAGATAGAGAAAGGGCGTTGCCGTCATCTTCGTCTTCAGTTGACAGCTGCAACCGAGAGATACGGTAGTTTCCATTTTAAACCTAGGCGTGTAAGTTGTTTTTGTTTCATTTAGAAACATCAGCAGTTGTAGGTACTTTAACTTTGCATTATTTGATAGTATATTTTTATACCGGTAGCCAAAAGAGGATGAGATAAATTCATTTTTGTAGTGTAGCATATGAGCATCGAATTTGAAGTGATATGGCACCGTGTCATTTAAGAAAAATTTAGAGGAAGAATTACTTGTGAAATACCTAACTGATGTTGCCTAACAATGCATGGAAAGTAGTAAGGGGTGGATGATTTCCTAGCCTAGAATGGGGCTTACTGATGTTGTCTAACAATGCATGTAAAGTAGCTATTAGGAGAATTACCAGCCAGTTCATTTAAAATAGGAGCAAATATATTCAGTTCACCCTAGATCAAAACCATGAACATAAACTAATAATTTAAGTAAAGCCTTATCGCTACCAGGTCAATGTAAGTAATTTTGAAATGAATCTAATGCAATGCAAATTAAGCTTTTCTGATAGTCAAGTAAATTGACACGAAAGTATTATCAATTAAAACTGTTTTTAAACTTCAAGTTCATCAAACTATAATTACCATTATTTTTGTGCATCATCACAACTGCCACCCATGTTGTCTTGACGGTGTCGTTTCCACCCAAATATTGATGCACTTCGTTGATTAACCCTTTATTTCGTTTTCTCATTTTTCTAAACAAATAGCTTACCCTTCTTCCCTTCATCCTTCATAAAAATGGATGATGTTTTTTCATTTTCCTCTACAAAACAGCTTTCCCTCCCTCTATTCAATATATTGTATTTCTGATTTTCCTATAAAAAAAATAGCCCTCCTTCCCTCCCTCCCTCTCATCCTATACAAAACGGATTTTGTGAACTCATTTTCATGTATAATCTAAGACTCAAAGTGATAAAATACACACGTCGTAACCTAAAAGTAATATTGGGAAAATATTGGTATCATACATTCCTATGTCTAATATCAGAATAGACTTAAGACTACGCAAATGTGACTGAACTCACAATGGCAGACCTGGAACTGGAATGGGGTATGGTGAAACGGAACAAAGGTTTGATTCATGGCCGAGTGGTTATGGTGAATGAAGAAAATGACATTGCAGATCCCGACTCAGTGAGTCCCTTGTTAAAAACGTTTACTAAAAAGAAAAGAGTGAAACAGGTAAGTGGTGACTAAATTTATAAATGTATTAACTAAGATGGCCAGCTCATTAAAACCGTTGATTTAGACTATGTCACTACAAAAAAAAACGCGGGAAACTGACGGAAAAATAAAGCCCATACTGACGGCATTTCCGTCAGTATTGCAATTTCCTGACGGAAATTCCGTCAGTAATCAGGGTCAGCTTATTTCTTCAGTAAAATACCTGTACTGACGGAAGTTCCGTCAGTCTTCCAAAAAACTGACGGATCTGTGACGGAAAATCTGTCTTTATTTATAGGTAAACAGTGACGGAAAATCCGTCAGTTTTCTGCCTTACTGACGGAAATTCCGTCAGTGTTATCTGACACGTGGCCTTCCACGTAATTTACTGAATTCACAATAAGTAAAGGGCAGTGACGGAATTTCTGTCAGTAGTTTCTCTTTACTGACGGAATTTTCGTCAGTTGTCAGGACACGTGGCAGGTCAGTGTCAATTCTGGGGAAAATGATGAAGAAAAACACCGACGGAAATTCCGTCAGTTTTTCTAAATTAATGACGGAATTTCCGTCAGATCTATAAAAAAATTGGAATGGAAACAGCAGCCTGCTGCCCAGCCACGATGCGTTTTTTGCATCGTTTCAAATACAGCCTGCTGCCCAGCCGCGATGCCTATTTGCATCGTTTCTAATATAAACAAAACCTGCAAAACACATCCAATCGTCGACCGCCAAGCGGGAATCCATTTTCACGTCGACCGCTAATGCGGGAATCAATAGACAACAAAAGAGAAGGGGACGCAAATTGTTTTACATAAAAACATAGTCAAATTTGTACATTGTCTTACAAATTAAACACGAAAGAGAATTGTCTTACCATGTCTTTCATACTTACTAGACGACAATACTAACTAAACTAAAGTTCTAACCTAAAGGCTCTAACCTAAAGGCTCTAACTTAAAGGCTCTAATTGTTTATAGGGTCAATAAAACTACCACCAATACCTCCAAACCCGTCATCACCACCCCCAAAGTCATCCCGTCTATGTGGAGTAAATTGTGAACACGTGTTTGGGGGTTGAGATGCTTGCAAATCAGCCCAAGCCTTTCTCATTGCCGCCATTTCTTCACTGTTCACGAACTCCGTCTTTCAAGAGCAACTTGAGCGGATCGCTCATCATTCATTTGGGTGGAAAGTCAGAAATCATGCTAGGAGCATAAGATAAAGACCGTCGGCCAGCTTTGTTAGGAGGAAGATCATACCATATTTGGGCCCCTGTATCTCCTGTCCCAAACATCCGGTTCTTCTCGTCAAATCCTCCTACAGCCTTGTAGTAGGCCTGAATCTCGCCAGGTGGCAATGGCTGGCTCATCTCCTCTTGGAAATCACGCTGAAAAAATAGAAAATCGTCAGAAATGATATATATATACCTATCTTTATAAGAAAGAGATTATCGTTCTTTGTAATAAAAATAAATATTAAATTAAATTCAAGAATTTACCTCAATATCAGCCGCTCGAGGGTTAACCCACTCGCCCTTCTTATTTTTCTTCGTCTTCATGAACATCTTGTGGGGGTGGCCTCTTGACCCTGAAATTATTATGGAAACAAGTAAAATCAAGTATATTTTTGTCAATCATATATATTAACCACTTTTTAAAAGCAATATAAACAATACTTACCAATTCCATGAAAGCATCGGAGCAACTCTTCCGACCAAGAGTGTGGGTGCCCAATGCTTTCCCATCTTTCCCACCCGACTTCCTATTTGCCGTGTTGATTTTCGAATGTTTGGCAAAAGTAGCATCATTTGGCCTATTCCTAAGGTTCTCCAACCAAGAAGCAGGCACCCACTTTGGCGGTTTCTTGTTATATTTTAGTCCATTGATAAGAGTGGTAATCCGCCTCGTTACCCTCGCCTGCCACTCAGGAATAGGATCATACCCAGGATCGATGGATCTTACATGAGTCTATTTCAAAAACAAGTGTGAAATTAGTTATATAAAACTTTGGAAAATTCTTATAAACTTAAGAAAATTATTATAAACTTAAGAAAATTATTATTGAAAAACATAATTACCGCAAAGTAATTCCACATCTTCCGACGCTGTGCGTTACTCGCTTCACCCCACCTAGTGAAGTACTCATCTCTCGTGTTACAGAACGACCAAGTAACATATTTCTTGATTGGTTCGTCATCCCACCTGAAAAACACATAAATATTTGAAATTAAATCGTAAATGTTAAGTTTTTTAAAAATTAAAAAATTAACATAAACTTACCAAAAATGATCTGGCCGAGCACGGGCCTCTGAGAGAATCACCTGCATGTTCTCCTGTCTATCTGTTGGAGGATCAGGATTTTCCTCATTCTCAACCTCGTCGTCCTCCCGATTCCGTTGAGATGCATTTTCCTTACTATTGCTCCCCATCATACGGCGAAAAATGTTCAGCATAATCACTGCATGTTAACAATTCAAATCGTTAGTTCAAAATAACCATTTCTGCAGGGTATATATAAACAATTGAAAAAAACACTATGGAAAACTGTGAACTAATTACCACTTGCCTCTTCTTTAATGCATTTTATTGGGTGAATTGAGAGGTTTCTTATAACCAAACCTTGAAAATTGAAACACACTATTGATGTTAAGCTAAAACGACATGTATAAAACAAAAAACCAAATAGCTTAGAACGACAAGTAATAAAAAACGGAGGACATATTTTATTGAATGTTTAATAATTGTACAATTACAACTAGTCCTCCTCACTATCACTATCACTACAAATCAATACAGGTTCATCTTCTGAAAAAAGCACTCCCACTTCTTCCTCTGATTCCTCATTTTCGTATCTAATAAGTTCTTCAACTTCATCTTCATCCCCTTCTTCTTCGACGTCTCTGTCATATTCCCCTTGACCTCTTTCCACTGTCACTTCGTATACATCTTCATCATTTGTATCTTTCAACAAAATCGGTGAAATTGAGTGATCATTCACAACCACATCTTCTTGAAAGACACTTTCTTCAATAGGAGCATCAACTTGTGATCTTGCCTTGGTTTTAAAAACCGCGGACCACTGAATACCTTGATTACCTTTCTTAATGGTTGGATAAGGAGCATAACAAACTTGATCGACTTGAAAAGCTGCCACAAATGGGTTATGTCCACGAAGTTTCTTTTTCTCGTTTACATCTACAAGTCCATAAACCTTATGGATACTAAGTCCTTGCGGGGAATTATCAAGCCAATCACATTTAAACAATATAACCCTATAAACCATTTGCCCGACATAATAAGAAAGCTCAATTACTTCATTTAGGGTTCCATAGTAGTCCAACCCTTCATTGAATTCACAAAACCCCATTGCTTAACGTAGACTTCGAAACATCAACTCCCTCCTTATAAGCTCCAAACTTATAGCCGTTGATGGAATACCGTCTCCAAGACTTCACCATGTTACTAGGACCCAATGCTAAAGCTATTATTAGACGATCCTTCAATCTATGAACCTATGAATAAAAAAATGTTAATTAAGTTGTTATATTTTTTTCAATATCTAATAAGAAATCTAAATGTATAGTTCAATTTCAAAGAAAATGTATCATCACTTACTTAATTTCGGAACCATTTCTGAAAACTTTTCTCATGTGATGCCCAAACATCATCAGAGGATGTGACATCAGGAAAATTGATTTTGATATGTGCCTCAAATTCCCTATAAGTAGGGAAAGCATGTTTTAGTTATGTATTAATTACCTATAAATTCGATCTAATTTGATAATTAAAAAACAATTGAGTAGTGATGAAGTATTAACTTACTTTTCATAAGTATCTAAAAAATCTCCACAGTTCCTTAGCACATAAAAATGAGCTTCTTCATACTCTTTCTCAGTTAAGTACCTCTGTATACATTTTCCGATTGTAGTTCCCATGTCATCATTGAATAACTCAAGTAACTTAGATTTCAACTGGTCATCGGAATTTACACCAACATCTAAGTCTTTTGCTTTTGTGTCAATGTGATCTTCGAAATAAAAAGAACAGAAATTTGAAATTTCCTCTAACAAAAAAGCGTTGCATATTGAACCCTCCACCCGAGCTTTGTTGCCAATCTTTTTTTTTTATATGATTAAGAAATCTCTCAAATGGATACATCCATCGATATTGAACAGGTCCTCCAACTTTCGCTTCATAAGGTAGGTGAAGAGGCAAATACTCCATGGAATTGAAAAAAGACGGGGGAAATATCTTCTCTAACTTGCATATTATCTCCGCAATGTTTGACTCTAGACGTTCCATAGAATCAACTCTAATCGTAGAAGTACACAGTCTCTAAAAATTGGCTTATCTCGCTTATTGCATTCCAAGGACCTGTCGGGAGCAACTCTTTCAAGGCAACAGGGAGTAGTCGTTCCATAAAGACATGACAATCATGACTTTTCATGGAATGTAACACCATCTTTTTATGGTCAACACACCGACTCAAATCAAGCATAACCATCCGGGAATTTTAAGTTAGTAACCCATCACATAGAGCCTTTTTCTCCGCGTTTGATAAAACAAACCTAGATGATGTGGTCCGTTTATAGCAAAGTTCATTAAAGTCTTCTTTACCCTTAGTGTCAAATTTGGTTTTTCCTGGTACATCCATGATGGTGTTGATAAGTTGTTCAAAAAAATTTTTCTCAATGTGCATAACATCCAAGTTGTGTCGAATCAGCAACGTTTTCCAATAGGGAAGTTCCCAGAATATGCTTTGTTTCCACCAACCTTCATTCTGATCTTTCAATCTTTTCAATTCTTTATCAGAAGCATCAACTATTTTAGGCAAGTCTTTTACGGATTCCCACACTTCATCACCCGTTAGTTTCGATGCGGCTATGCGATTCTCGCTTTTTCTTTTTTAAGAAAATGCTTACAATTGTCGCGGAAAGGATGATCAGGTCTTAAGAACTCACGGTGACAATCAAACCAACAAACCTTTTTGCTATTTTTAAGCCAAAAAGATCTATGATCATTTTCTGGACAATAAGGACAGGCACGATATCCACTTGTGGACCAACCAGAAAGCATGCCATATGCCGGGAAATCGTTGATCGTCCACATTAATGCAGCCTTTAATTGAAAATTTTGTTTCTTAGAGACATCATAGGTGTCCACGCCGGTTTCCCAAAGTTGTTTCAACTCTTTGATCAACGGTTGGAGGAAAACATCTAAATTTGACTTCGGGTTCTTAGGACCGGGAACTAGTACAGATAAGAACATAAATTGTCTCTTCATGCATAACCAAGGAGGTAAGTTGTACGGAGTCACAATCACGGGCCAACAAGAGTATTTCGTCCCAAACTGCCCAAAAGGTTGAAATCCATCCGTACACAAACCTAGCCTAACATTCCGGGGTTCACTTGCAAAATCTGGATGCTCTCTATCAAAATGCTTCCACGCTTCTCCATCACTTGGATGTGCCATTGTCCCCCTTTCTCTTAATCGAGAGTTTTTGTAGTGCCAACTCATCTCACCTGCTATGTGCTTGGTTGCATATAGTCGTCGTAACCTTGGCGCAAGCGGGAAATAAGTTATTGGTTTACATGGAATTCGCCTCCCACTTGAATTCTTTTTACCTTTATACCGAGATGCACGACACTTTGTACATTCTTCAAGATTAGAATTTTCCTCCCAGGAAAGCATGCATCCATTGATACATGCATCAATCTTTTCATGGGGAAGTTGGAGTCCCTTCAGAACTTTTTTAATCTCATTAAAATTGCGCGCCATTTGATTTACCTTTGGAATTATGTCACCAACGAACGACACAAAACCATTAGCGCATCTAAGAGATATGTTGTTCTCACATTTGAGTGATAACAACCTAGCAGCTGCTTGCAACAAACTCATATCACTTCCCTCAAACACCGGTTGTTCAGCTTGCTCTAACATTTTAAAGAACGAAGAAACTTGGGGGTTCGGGGTTTCATAACGCAATTCTTCATCGTCAAGGTCATCAGGATTAAGTCGATCCTCCAAAATTTGGTCAACAGTATCACGCAATGCATTTTCCACGAACTCACGGTAAGGATTCTCACTAGCATTTGTACTAGGTAGTTTCTCACCGTGATACGTCCATACATAATAATTATCGGCGAAACCATACGACCAAAGATGAATTTGAACATCTGCTTTCCTTTTAAAACCTAGGTTTTTGCATTTCTTACACGGACACCGCATTTCACCTAAATTCTTGTACTCACTACTTCCTTCCGCGAATTTAATAAACTCTTTCACCCCCTCTGCATATGCTTTCTTGGGTTTCTTTTTTTCGTCTAATCTTTCATACATCCACTGCCGTTCTAATCTTTTCATGTTATTATATATCTACACATTTATATATGTCATTAAAAAAGATAATAACCTAACAACAATCAAAATCAAGCATAATAAAGAATAATTTAACATTTTAACCAATATAAATATTGTATTTCTTTGAATTGGGTCCTTATCACTCCAACCTAAACCCATCAATGTACGTTTTAAGTCACTAGCAAACATGTACTTGTGATTTATTAATGAGAAAAAAAATTCGGCAGCAATTCCCATCCGTTCTCCAAATACACAATATAGAATAAATAATTAATCTACATATGCATTTAGAGAACATTAAAGGAATTGTCACCAAACTCTTTTCTCATTAACAAATCACAAGCACATGTTTACTACCTAAGTGACTTAAAACGTATAAAGACAGTCCCAAAACGGGGACTATTCAAAAATTACTCCTAGTGAGTAATTTTTGAACGGGTACTAGGTCAATATGAATAATAATTTTAACAATATTAAAAACAAAACATACAACAATGACTACTTTTCAATTAACATAAACTAACATGATTTACTTTTCATTTCACATATCTAGTCTAATTATCATTTTAAAAACTAACATCAATAATTTTTCAATTTACATATCTAGTCTAATTATCATTTTAAAAATATTAACATTTAACAAAATTTAACAATAATCTAATTAACAAAAAAATTAGATGCATACAATAAAACCGTCACAACATACATTTAAACAAAATTGGCTTCTATCCTAAGTCAACATGCATCAACATCAACAATAATTCAACAGTAATTAAAACAATAACTAATATTCTAATTCAATTAAGATAATTAAACAAAAAAAAATTAAAAGAGAAAATACCTAATTAGTTCAACAAAGAAAAAAATGAAAAAGAAGGATGAGAAAGAGGGAAGTGGCGGCGGCTGCTGGCGGCAGGGGGCGGCGGCGGCCTACTATTAACAAAAAAAAAGATAAATAAGAAAAGGAGAAGGAAAAGAATGAAGGAGAAGGAAAAAAATAAAGGAAATAGAAAAAAAAAGATAAAGTTAATTACCTTATAGTGATGGCGACGGCATGGTGGTGGTGGTGGTGGTGGTGGTGGTGGCGCCGGAAGTGGAGGAGGGTGGTGGTGGTGTCGGATTTTAAGGAGGTTAGGAGGGTTGACGATTTTTAATTGATTTGGGGGAAATTTGGTAAAGTGAGGGGAAAGTGTTCCCGTGTTTGAGTTTATAAGGGCATCTGACGGATTTTCCGTCAGTACATTAGGAATCCCGACGGAAATTCCGTCAGTATTACCATTTAACTGACGGAAAATCCGTCAGTCGCCTACTTTATACGCCAATAATTCAAGTGACAGTACACGTCACAACTATTGGATCACTGACGGAATATCTGTCAGTTTTTTCAAAATACTGACGGAAAATCCGTCAGTGGGCCAATTATTGTGACAGCCTGTCATCAACACAGCATTCAAATATCTTGGCCCACTGACGGATATTCCGTCAGTATTTTGAAAAAACTGACGGATATTCCGTCAGTGGTCCATTAGTTGTTTCCAGCTGTACACCAATTTAACGTGTGAAGCTCACTGACGGATATTCCGTCAGTATCAAGATATTACTGACGGAATTTCCGTCACATCTTTTTTGGCGCCTTTGACTTGGTCAACGCGCGAATAGATACTGACGGGATATCCATCAGGAAACGTTACTGACGGAATTTCCGTCACAAATCCGTCAGTAACCCGTGTTTTCTGACGGCCTCTTTTTTCCGTCGGTAGGGCCGTCGCAAACCCCCATTTTTCTTGTAGTGTGTGTTCAATGCAAAGGAGAGTGCCTATATAACCAGTAGGAGACAATTATCACATTATTTCATGTCAAATGGGCTGCATCATCTAACAGTTATCACATATGCAGCTAAGCATTCGACTAAAAGATGTAACCCCGATGTCATTGTCTGAATCAATAATTTACGTTATGAGTTTAGACTTTAGATCGATCATATATAAAAAAGATGTAGTTTTACGCTTTCAGGATGCTAAGTAATTACCTTAATTAGAAGCGGATTATCGACGGAACAACGTGACATATGCAAGATAGGGACCTCTAATCATCCTTGCAACTGAGAAAATAAATGTAAACAATACCTGCCATATAATGAAAACCACAACATTTTTAGTTAGATTTTTTGATCAATTTTAAAAGTTGTTATAGTATTATTCCTCGTATAAATGAAAACAACTATTTTTCAAAAGAGTCTCACTGGTGTTGTCACAATATATAATACTCAAGAATCGCTCGTAAAATTATACTCCTCGTAAAGAATTTCAATACTAACTCATGTGACTTCCTCACTCAAAAAAGAAATCTTCAGCTAAACTATTCACCAATTGATTATTAACAGCAACTTACATGCTCATTCACCAAAGAAACAATCACTACCAGCACTTCCCAAACCAAGACCTACTTCTTATATTACTCCCTCCGCACAAAAGAGTTCTTCTCATTTCTCTAATATATGTGAGGAATATTTTATTGAAATGGGAAGAACATAGGTGTGTGGTGGGAGTTTAAGTTAATAATATACCATCATAATTTATGATATATGGAGTATAATTTTTTACCAAATAATAATCTTACATAAATATATTCTAATAATATATTTAATTGGTAATATACCATATCGAATAAAAGTAAAAAAGGTTACATGGAGGTTGATGAAGGAGAGGGTTAGCAGCAGCAAGCACAAATGTTCTTGAGTTAAGAACAGTTGTTATTCCTGCTTTAGCCATGGAGATTGTTAGTTTTTCCATAGCTTCATGAATTGAAACCCTGGACCACCTGACTGACAGCTTAGCATTTAAAGGCAAGTTTTAAAAGGAACATTTTCAAATCCATGTCAAAGTTATTTATTTGACAAACCTGTCTTTAGTTTTCATCTTGTCAAACTCATCGATGGAGAAAACACCAACATCTGCCAGGACCATTGCACCTCATTCGAGATAAAACTCATGCTGCAGAAGCATAATCAGTTGATATCAGGAAAACCATAAATCAGAAGATGTTATTTCAAATACTTCAGCACCACTTATCAAAGATATATATTTTGACTGTTGAAACTTATTGTGCCACTCTCTCTCTAATCACCAGCGGCTGAAGAACCTTTACCCGAAGTGTACACGGCGACAGGAGCGGTTTTCTTAGCAAATTTTAAAAACTTGATTTACAAAAATGGAAGCATATCATCATTGTTGTAGGAATAGAATTGCTGACCCATAAGGAGTATAAAAAGATAACATAAATTAACTTGTGCCTTGGAAGTAGAAGGCTCGTCCAAAAGCATGACGTTGATACCAACTCTTAATCTAACACCATTGGGTAAAGTCTCCAACCACATAAAAGCTGGTATGACACCAAGGCAGTTAGTGCTATGAAATGAACTACATTGCAGCAATAGCAAAATATTGTCCTATGAGATTGCAATATCAAAGTTGTATGACCGTTAGTGCTGTGAATATTATTCTTTGTTTCAAACTTATGGACTGGCTCTTCCTCAGTCTAAGTCCTGACTTTAGGGTTGGTTGTGTCCTATAAACTAAATCTTATATTCCCTCCATCACAATCATTTGTTTACCTTTTTAATTCTTTTTAAGGAGTATTTAAATCAAAGATAAACAAATGAACTTTAAGTTGATATTTCTCATTTTCATAAAATGTTCCTAGTGCTCCATTAACTTCAATGCCCCCCCCCCCCCCTCCCCCACCCAATTTGTAAACATATAATCACAAAATAAATTTGTGAAGCTTTCAAAGATAAACGTAACTGCATTTATCACATTAGGAGAAAAACTTAAGCAACAATCGAGGTAAAGCGGCTGATTCAGGACCATGAAACAATATTCAATATCATGGACCCTGGCTAGTCTTACGAGTTCAGCACAACAGAAAGAATGATGAACTATTTCATCATGCTCTCACTTCATGAGCCTAAACAATCGACAATAGAGAGAGTAACTCACACAGTTTATAATCAATTCTCTCATCTTTTGTTAGTGCGATATGATATACTCGCATTAGACAACCAAATGTCGACCCAGCAGGAATGTGTTATGGATTTGGCAACAACCTTTACATGAAATCCGAAATCCGAAAAAATAAAACAATAGAAAAAGAAAGAACCTTTAAAGACTATCAGTAACTTGGCTAAATCTACCATCACAATTAAATATAAGAGTGGTAGAGCATATTCATCTTAATCGTCAATATGAAACGTATTTGATTAAGCCCAGTACAATAATAATAATCCGACTCCTAATATTATATACTCGCTTATTTTCGGTTGTTTCTTTGGTTAACATAATGGAGGTGGAGGGATATGGAAGGGAGGGAAAGTGAATCCCTCTATAGCCCTCCTCCAAGCCAAATTACTTCCCCTCCAACAAAGGAAAAATTTGGAGGGAAAATGACCTCCTCCCTTCTCCCTCCCCTTCCTTTCTCTCCCTTTCCCTTCCGTCCTTCCTTCTCCCCTCCTTTTCCCTCTTTTTTCGGTATCCAAACAAGGCCTTAGTGAATTGCATGGACTCGAAATCAACTTCACATTTGGAAAACAGAAATGAAATTTACCTTTATTTCCTATATATTATTTTATATTATTAAGGACAACATATAAAGAGGAACCTGTACAAATTTTTCAGGATAGTCACTTTTTGGTTCACTATCAAGAAAGACTGTAATGGAGTAAATAAGCTAACCATTGGAGCAAAGTAAGAAGGCATTCTACCTTGGATCAATTGTATTTTGCATAAGACTAAATTTAATTGTTGGTCAAATTCCGACTGATATCCCAGAAGTAATGTTCTCTCTAGCTAGCGTCACATGACCCAACATTCTAAAGGCCTAAAATTGGTTTACATCGCCATAATCCACTAATATTAAGATTAATAGTAAAGAAACAACTCTAAAGGTGAAAATAAAACTATTCTAGAGTATGCACGAAGAAGGTTCATACAGTCAAACAGATCAGGATTACCTATCCCGATAGATATGTCAGCGGTGACTTCCCATATTGGATGATGTTAATAAAACTGTATTGATAGTTCAGCATAAAACAAACAGAAAGAGAAATGGATCCACCTATGAATGTCAAACTCAGGATGTCTAAGATGGCCACCCCTTCCAAATCCCCACATGTACAACTTTCCACCAGTGGTAACTGCCACTGTGAAACTTAGAAGCAGCAATTAACTTGATATATTAACCCTAAAGTCCAGCAAGTTTACAAGGCAACTTTTGAATATGAGCATTTCCAGATCCAAGTTGATAATTGGTACCACTCCCCAGCTATAAATCTCAATGGTCACTGTATAAGCAACGTCAAATATTTCAGTAAACCATAAAAGTCAGTTCTCCCTCCAGATAGGGTAATGGAAACTCTGTGGGAAATAATCTGTATACTTCCCTTTATATAGAAGGATTATAATGAATTTAACAGTGATGATTAATAGTCATAAACAAAATACATAAACAAAGTATAAAGGATTCAGAATTAACCTTCGGTCCTAGCAAAATTGGCCTAAGAACAATATCAAAACTGATATTCGCCTATCAGTTGCACCCAAGACGATATGAGATATGCCCTATTGATTGTGCTAGAATCGATCTAAAATTTTCTGTAAAATTTAGTTGTTTTGTGTTTTTGATGAGAGAGAGAGGCTAGGTCAAGAAAAGAATTAGGGTAGAATAATTCTCTCCCTTTCTTTCTTATACTGACCGAAATTTGGAGTCCATTAGGAAAGAATAAATCCTTTCCTAATTTCGGCCATCTAACCGAAATAAGGAGTATATTCTCCTTATTTTTGGTCTTTCCAAAAATATATAAAATGTGTTGAATTGTCATCTAGTGAGGATCGAACCCATGACCTCTTGGTATGTGTACCCTCACTATTACCACTATGACACATTCATCTTGTTGATATTAAATATAACTGATTATATTTAATTATGAATTAACAGATTAATTCGTCCAAGCCAACATTACATATATTTAATTAAATATAACTTATTATATTTAATTTACGAATTGACAGTTAATTCGTCTCAACTAATATTATTTAATTTTCATTAAATAATTATCTCATCAACACATTGACTAACTATTTAGTCATATTTGGCATCAATGTGATCATATTTCTATAACCACATCTCTCAAACACATCCTATAGGTGTGACCTTTAGGGACCAGTTGATCACCGCCATCTGTATGATAATAACGTCAAACTTTCTAGCATGCCAACCGTTATTAGGTAAACGTTAATCAACTGATTAAATATACGAAGTATACCCTTGTGAACCTGTAAGAGATTTACAAATGTTATCACACTAATTTGTGGAGGACACAAGCTCCAACAAACTCCCACTTGTCCTCACAAGTGTATGTGCGATAACCGATTCTCATATCCTAAAATTTCTCCCACTCAATGTAAAACAATTTGCAAATCCGTATTCACAAAGGTTGTATTTTACAAGCGATCTATATCAAGAGTGGTTTCCCCGACTAGAGAGTAACTTAACTGATAAACGAATCAACATTCGAGCATGGCCATGCATTTCAGTTACAACTCCTCGAGTGGCCCTGAGAAATAACTATACCTGATAAGGGTTGGATATTTTCCTCAACTCGAATCCTGCAGATGTAAGCACGGATGAAATGATCCGAAAAAACTCTACTTAGCCTCCGATTCACGGCAGACCGTGAGAAAGAAACCAAAGTCACCCAAAAACTGCCTTAATCTCAAGAGACAGTCGATAGTCAAAAGAATCGACTTTAGGAACACAATGGATGTCCTATCCACGACCTGGCACCGAATGTTTTAAACATTTAGGACTCCATTACGTTGTCACAAAAAGTTGTCCTACGAGGTATCAACATAATCTCGCATCTGTGATCGATCAGTCAACCGTTTGACTTATGGCTCGTTGAACCCGCCATCAATCGACTGCACAATATAATAGCCGGAGTTATCAGCTCACATTGGCGATTACGGACCAAAACAAATATAATGTAATTCAGTTCACTTTATGGCGTTCAAAGTTATCAGTACAATCCACATGAAAACAAAATATTATATATAAGACGATGAAGTTATAAATAGTATATGAAAAAGATAATGTATCAAATCCATAATCAAGTACTACAACACAGGAACATGTTTAATTCCCATGGAATTAACATGCCCTACATGCTTATCATAATTCAACGGTTTGGTGAGAGGATCCGCGATTGTTATCATCCGTCGCAATCTTGTCAATCACTATTTATTCTTGCTCCACGTAATCACGGATCAGGTGAGCTTTTCGAAGTACATGTCTAGATTTGTTGCTAGACTTTGGCTCCTTAGCCTAAAAGATGGCACCTCTATTGTCACAATAGATGGTGATCGGGTCATTCGAACTAGGAACTACCGAAAGCCCTTGTAAGAATTGACGCATCCTTATCGCTTCCTTTGCTGCCTCCGAAGCGGCATAGTACTCGGATTCAGTAGTAGAATCTGCTACAACACTCTGTTTGGAACTCTTCCAGCTGACCGCAACACCATTAAGAGTGAAGACGAACCCGGACTGAGATTATTTTGGTACCCACTCGTCATACTCAATGCATATGCCACGTCTGGACGTGTGCATATCATGGCATACATGATTGATCCTATAGCTGATGCATAAGGAACACGACTCATGCGCTCAATCCCTTCAGGCGTCGTGGGTGCTTGAGACTTGCTCAACTGCATCCCAGACGTCATAGGAAGGTTCCCCTTCTTGGAGTTGGTCATGCTGAACCTCTCAAGAACCTTATCCAAATAAGACTCCTGACTAAGTGATAATGTCTGTCGTGATCTATCTCGGTAGATACGGATTCCCAAAATGCGCTGTGCCTCACCCAGATCTTTCATCTGGAAATGGTTCTTCAACCATTCTTTAACCGAAGATAAGAGAGGAATGTCATTCCCAATCAAGAGTATGTCATCGACATACAATATCAAGAATACAATCTTGCTCCCACTTGACTTGATATATAAGCATGGTTCCTCGACCGATCGAGTGAAGCCATACTCTTTTATCACTTGGTCGAAACGATGATCCCAACTCCGAGAAGCTTGCTTAAGTCCATAAATGGAACGCTTAAGCTTACATACTTTCTTAGGATGCTCAGGATCTATGAAACCTTCGGGTTGCACCATGTACAACTCTTCCTCCAAATAATCGTTTAAGAAGGCGGTTTTCACATCCATTTGCCAAATTTCATAATCATGAAATGCGCCAATCGCTAAGATTATCCGAATGGAACGTAGCCTGATTACAGGTGCAAAAATCTCATCATAATGCAATCCGTGCACTTGAGTGAAACCTTTTGCCACAAGTCGTGCCTTATAGATATCTGGTTGCGCGTCTACAGAACGATTTATTTTGTAAAGCCATATGCACTGTAGAGGTTTTACCTTATTAGGTAAATCAACTAGATCCCATACGTTATTCTCATACATGGAGTCCATCTCGGATTGCATGGCTTCAAGCCATAGCTTTGAGTCGGAACAGGCCATAGCACCTTTATAGGTTGCGGGTTCATTACTTTCCAGAAGTAAAACGTCATTCTCCTCAACCATACCAATGTATCTGTCCGGAGGATGAGAGTCTCTACCCGACCTCCTAGGTTCCTCAGGAATATTAACCGTATCATCAGTTGAAGGTACAGCTTCCTCCATCTGTTCCTCGGTTGTTGGTTCTGGAATCTCCGATAGCTCGAAGATTCTATTACTCGACTTGTTCTCGAGAAATTCTTTCTCTAAGAACGTCGCACTAGCCGCAACAAAAACTCGATGTTCGGTAGGCGAATAAAAGTAATGACCAAATGTTCCTTTTGGATAACCTATAAAGTATGTCTTGACCGATCGCGGGCCGAGCTTATCCTCGTGTCTCCACTTGACATAAGCCTCGCAGCCCCAAACCTAAATAAAGGACAAGTTAGGGACCGTTCCCTTCCACGTTTCATATGGAGTCTTGTCGACAGCTTTAGACGGACTTCGGTTAAGTATAAGAGCGGCTGACAAAAGAGCATAACCCCATAATGAATCAGGCACTACCGAGTGACTCATCATGGATCGAACCATATCAAGTAAGGTTCGATTTCTCCGTTCGGACACACCATTCAATTGAGGTGTTCCAGGTGGAGTTAACTGCAAAACGATTCCACAGTCTTTCAGGTGTTGATCAAACTCATTTGAAAGATATTCGCCACCCCGATCTGAACGGAGTGCTTTAATCTTTCTACCCAGTTGGTTCTGTACCCTATTCTGGTATTCCTTGAATTTCTCAAAGGACTCACTTTTATGCTTCATTAAGTAGACATATCCGTATCTACTCAAATCATCCGTGAAAGTGATAAAATATCTATAGCCATCTCTAGCGGTAATTGACATAGGTCCACATACGTCCGTATGTATGAGTCCTAATAGGTCACTATCGCGCATTCCAACACCTTTGAAGGAAATTCGAGTCATCTTGCCAATGAGACATGATTCACACGTGCCATATGTAGAAAAATCGAATGCGGGAATAGTCCCATTATCGACGAGTTTCTTCACGCGTTTCTCATTTATGTGTCCCATTCGACAATGCCATAGATAGGTTTGATCTTTGTCACCAACCTTTAATTTGTTATTATTCATGTGTAATACTTCCGTGGTTTGATCTAAGATATAAATTCCATTCATGGAAACTGCTTTGCCATAAATGATTTCATTAAAAGAGAAAATACAACTATTATCCTTTATTGAAAATGTAAAACCGTCTTTAGCAAGTACGGAAACAGAAATAATGTTCTTAGATAAACTGGGTACATAGTAACAGTTATTTAAAAATAACTCAAAACCACTAGGGAGTTAGATTACATATGTTCCCTTCGAGGCAGCAGCAACTCATGCTCCATTCCCGACTCGCAGGTCAACATCACCTTTTTCAAGAGGTATGATGTTCTTTAGGCCCTGCAAATGATTACACAGATGAGAACCACAATCAGTATCAAGTACCCAAGTTCCAAAACTTGCATGGTTAATCTCAATCATATGAATATAAGATGACATACTAACAGGAACGACGCGGCCTGCCTTGATGTCGTCACGGTAGACAAGACAGTTCCTCCTCCAATGTCCAGTCTTGTGACAATGGTGGAACTCTATGTCACCGCCCTTGCTCTTTGCCTTACCCTGTGAGCCACTAGTCTCACCAGGCGCACTCTTACCGTTTCTTGGCTTCTTAAACTTTGGCTTACCTACAGCTAGGTCGCCATGAGCCTTGCCCTTACCTTTACCCTTGTTGTAAATCGTGAGAACATTCTGCTTCATGCTCCCCCTCAATTTCATATCCTTCTCGGTCTGTACGAGAAGGGAGTGTAGCTCATGAGGACTCTTTTTCAAGTCATTCATGTAGTAGTTCGCCCTGAAAAGGGCAAAACCATCGTGAAGAGAATGAAGCATTCGGTCAATGACAATGCTCTCACTGATTTTACAATTCAGTGCCTTCAGCTTCTCGACATTCTCAATCATGTTAAGAATGTGTGGGCTAACCGGTTGGCCCTTCTGGAGTTTCGCATCAAAGAAGCGACAGGTATGCTCATATGTAATGATTTTTGGTGCCTTTGAGAACTCATTAGTGAGCGTGGTGAAAATCTTGTTTGCACCTTGGGCAATGAAGCGTCTCTGCAAATTGGTTTCCATTGCAAAGATGAGTACGTTCTTTATCGCACCCGCTTCCATAACGAAATCACAATAAGCGAGTGACTCGTTGGCTCCTGCATTGGGGCCAGGGTTGACCGGTATTGGCTCAGTTAAATACCTGAGCTTACCGTCAGCAATGGCAGCATTCCGTAGTGCCGCCTCCCAGTCCGCAAAGTTGGACCCATCATTCTTCAGTCGCGTGGACTGATTCATTTGGTCCATGAATACTTTTAGCCAGGATGAACGATCTAGTGTGGCACTAAGCATTGAGATTGCGTTATTTCCAGCCATTTGTTGTAACAGTATTATCGAAAATAATCGTGTTCTACACTGCGAAAGAAGAATAAAAATAATAAGCATGTGCATCGTTTTGATTTTAAGTCTAATGAACTAATGTCATAACGCGAAGACTCAAAACATTTATACAATTGACCTCCCTCAAGATTTATATAAATGATCCCAAGACTCAATTCTCTGTAAATTGATAAGCTAACCTTTTAGCTAATTCTACCGTTAGAATTCTTGGTCGATAAATTTCTGTAAATACTATCTTTAGTCCATCATAATCACGAGAAACTCTTCGGACTATGATGTTGAGGTAAACTAAATCAACACAATTACTTACCCAACGTAGAAGGGGTCATATTAGGCCTACCGACGAAGAAGGGATTCATAGATGTTTGCCCTTATAAAGACTAATCTCAATTTCCGTTTTAGAGGAAGATCCCATCAACTTTATTTTAATTCATTTTAAGTGAACTATAAACTAGCATGCGAGAATGAATAAACTAAGGTGATGGCTTATAGACTGTGACATCTGCATGTCCATGAAAACTAAACATACAACCTATATGAGTCAATTTTCATGCATTTTAGTAGTAGGTGGTTTGGTTTTAGGCGGAATATGATGCATAAAACTAACATGTGAATGAAAAGCAATAAGAATGAAAACGTAAAAACAGTAAAAGTCCTAGTGTGGCATATCCTATCAAAATGAACAATAAATACAAGTTTGGAATCCATCCTTGGACCCGAGAAGCTTGTCTTGATGTTCCATCTTGATCCATGTAGCGGGAGTGAGCTCCAATCTCCATCTTTAGTCTTCTTTGAAATTACAATAAATAAAATTACATAATTGACCTATTTATTACATTCTAATTTCAAAACCCAAAACTAAAATAAAGGAGATTCGAGATCTCATAATTACATAAAAAAATCATGTTTCCTTCATTACGAAAACATAATTTGACTAAGGCCACACTAAGTTTTACAAATTACAACTGATTGCAAAATTAAATACGTAAATAAAATCCATTCATTCGATTCATTCAACAAAATTAAAAGCATCAACTAAAATTAAATTAGACATACATGACACAATTCCATAATTATGTTGCTTAATTTATCCAAACCACCTATTTAAATTAAATTAAGTGACAATTCCGCAATTAATCACATTAATTTCATTCTTAATCCATATTAAACTTGTAATATGAATTCTATCCGTCAAAATTTTAAACTGCTTTAAAAATATGATATCTTTAAGTTGCGAACCGTTTCACAATATCTAATCGGCCAAAATAAAAACAAAATCCAATTTTTATTTGGTCTCGGCTGAAAAATAAACAACAACAAATTTTTTTTTTTTTTTTTTATAATTCCAGCTGCTCACGGCTGAAAATAAAAACAGCCCCCCTTTTTTTATTCGGTAATTAGGAAAACAAAAGGAAAAAAAACTTTCCAATTTTTTTTTCTTTGCGGCAATCAAGAAAACAAACGAAAAAAAAACTTTCCAAATTTTTTTTTTCTTCTCGGCTTACCAGGAAAAACAAAAAAACAGAAAGTATTATTTTTTTTTTTCACGGCGAACCCTAAAAATAAGCCGTCCTCCCCTTTTTTTTCCTTGCGGCAATTAGCCTTTAGAACAATACCGATGAAGAAAATGTTTACAGTTGCTATTTAGATCATGATTTAGCAAATGAATTAATGAACATGATTAATCTTATATGCTAAAACTATATAGCAAAAATAAGTTCTTGTATCATCGTCATGACAATTTATATATGAATTTTAACTTAAATCTGCATTAAATCAAAATATACCAATTCTTCATATGATAATTTTAACTAATTAAAACAATGATACGAAAACCGAAATTGGAAATAAATCATCAAACAAAGAAAAGGGAAAAATGAGAGAAAAAAAGCAGACGGTAAAAAAAAATACCTCACGGCCAAAAATTTTTACAGCCGAATTTTTTTTTTTCTTTTCGAAATTCCTTATGTTGTTTACATACAAATTTTATGAAAATCATCAAAATCAAAATTCGTGGCCTAGTGCTCTGATACCACTTGTGGGAAATAATCTGTATACTTCCCTTTATATAGAAGGATTATAACGAATTTAACAGTGATGATTAATAGTCATAAACAAAATACATAAACAAAGTATAAAGGATTCAGAATTAACCTTCGGTCCTAGCAAAATTGGCCTAAGAACAATATCAAAACAGATATTCGCCTATCAGTTGCACCCAAGACGATATGAGATATGCCCTATTGATTGTGCTAGAATCGATCTAAAATTTTCTTTAAAATTTAGTTGTTTTGTGTTTTTGATGAGAGAGAGAGGCTAGGTCAAGAAAAGAATTAGAGTAGAATAATTCTCTCCCTTTCTTTCTTATACTGACCGAAATTTGGAGTCCATTAGGAAAGAATAAATCCTTTCCTAATTTCGGCCATCTAACCGAAATAAGGAGTATATTCTCCTTATTTTTGGTCTTTCCAAAAATATATAAAATGTGTTGAATTGTCATCTAGTGAGGATCGAACCCATGACCTCTTGGTATGTGTACCCTCACTATTACCACTATGACACATCCATCTTGTTGATATTAAATATAACTGATTATATTTAATTATGAATTAACAGATTAATTCGTCCAAGCCAACATTACATATATTTAATTAAATATAACTTATTATATTTAATTTACAAATTGACAGTTAATTCGTCTCAACTAATATTATTTAATTTTCATTAAATAATTATCTCATCAACACATTGACTAACTATTTAGTCATATTAGGCATCAATGTGATCATATTTCTATAACCACATCTCTCAAACACATCCTATAGGTGTGACCTTTAGGGACCAGTTGATCACCGCCATCTGTATGATAATAACGTCAAACTTTCTAGCAAGCCAACCGTTATTAGGTAAACGTTAATCAACTGATTAAATATACGAAGTATACCCTTGTGAACCTGTAAGAGATTTACAAATGTTATCACACTAATTTGTGGAGGACACAAGCTCCAACAAACTCTCACTAAAATGACCACAAAATAATAGTGTTTCTAACCTAAGTTCTTTTCATCACCCAACATCTGTAGAGTTGGTCCAGAGAGATCAGATAAAGTGGTGTTCATAATTTTGGATCCTCTATAGTGATCAAAGCACCAGACTGGAGAACACTTGCAACAACAAGATGACCAAAATGAAGAGCTCTGTGTAAGCTACTCCAATTTGAATCTTCATTCTAAAAAAAGCGGGCATAATGAGCTACAGGACTATAATGAGCATCAAATTTATTTATTTCTTCAAACCAAGGACAAAACCAATATTAAGCAAGGGAGCATATAAACCAAGAACATAGAGCATTTATGATCTTAGCTCACTAATTTCTAGTTCAACCCAGATGAGACACCTGAATATTGTGATATTGGTCAAATAGTTAGTAGAAAATCAACGAAACAAATGATTTTGATAAAGCAATGATCAAATTCGAAAATTAACAATAAAATTGAAAGCCAGAAGAAAATAATTCGGAATCAGATTGATATGGAAGTGGAGCCGCAGCATTTACCTAATGTTCGTACTCTTAAGAGCTTTAGTCGCATCGTCCAAAGTCTCAAACTGCACAGAAATGCAAAGTTACTAAATTTCATGCCATTGTTAAAAGACGACTGCATAAAAGTATGATTAAGAAGGACAAATTAAGTATACCTCCAAATAGTGAGAAACAACAATTAGTGTATTGATTGCTCTTCCATTTGCTGATGAATCATAAACAAAAAAAGCAGAAAAGAGAGTTAATCAGTAGTATCTAAAAACAAGGCATAGGCAACACCACAGAGGCGAGAATTAAATGCAAGTGAAGAGAAGAATATATGTGAATGCCACTCGTTCCGGAATCAAAAAGAGACAAAGGCTGAAGCCCGGAGCAGGCGTAGCCATGAAAGCTTGCATAACAGGAGAAGAAAAGAGAGTCATCATGAGAAAAGAAGCACGCTTATCAATCATCGGAATCAATCAGAATTATATGTCTATTTCAAATACCAAATTGAATTTAAAAACCGAAGAAAGGAAGAACTTGATCAAGATGCGGGCAATAATGTGAGTGCTCATACTCTCTGGTTCAAACTACACAAAAGGAAAAAAATTAGTTTAGGTCTTAAGATGAGAGGACGAAGGGAGTATGTTCAATCGACACGTGTTCCAACTAATCGTTGAAGACGTAAAAAAATTCTACCACAAGTCCACGGCACACCGAAACAGTTTGAGAATTTAATACACACACACTTTGCCACAATGTAGCAAAGCACGACATCAGTGAACCCAATAACCACAGTAAATTAGCATGTAATAACAACAATTCATAAACAGTAAGCACTTGGCTATCAGAGAACCACATTAGCGAGAATTCAGACCAACTGAAACACATTCAAACAAGCCTATATAATTAAAAGAAAGACAATGCAGCGATTTAGAAATTGAGCAAACCGTCAACAATTGCTTTCATTGCCAGTCGCTGCCACCAGTTGAATTTAGATAAAAATTTGAGCAAGCCATCAACCACCATTTCCATCAACAGGCGCTACCACCTGTTCCGATGGCGCCTGCTCCGATTCGTCTTCTACTCCATACCACTTGATTTGTGTAATACCAGCTGTAATACATAAAAGAGATGAGTTAGAGGACAGCGGCTCACAATGACTCAAACCATAGATAGTAAGTCAAAGAACAAATACACAAAATTAATATCGAGGGTGGTTTGTCTTTGTAGATTCCTACAGCACAGAATACTCCGAACTGTCAGTTTCGCATAAGACTAAATTAATATTTCGGCAAATTTCGACCGATATATCCCAGAAATAATGTTCTCTCTAGAAATTTTAAACTGAAACTAAAATACATAGGCCCACAATGCCAGGGTGTAACACAAAGAACAGCAATTCCATCTGATCCGTACCTTAGTACTGTAAAAATGCGAATCAAAATAACCTCTCATCACTGAAACTTTAAGAGCAAATGGCTCACTCCACTCATCAGTAGACCACATCATTTGGGTCCTCTAATTGTGACATTAAATGTCCTAAAGCTGGCACTATTCCAACTCCCTACTACATATATACTACAACCCATCTTTCTTTTAATCTGAACCAAATAAGCAGGATGTATATATGTAAAGAAACTAACGTCAAAGATAGTATTTCTACCTTACCAGATCAAAGTTTGTCCATCCATAAAAACAATGAATAGCTGGCACTAAAGAGATGGAAAGTGAATAGACAGCTTACCGGGTTTCCGTGCCATCCAAAAGCTTACTTTGGAAAGTTCCATATTCTGGGACGGTTTCAAAATCATCTCAGCAAATGTCAACCTATCCTTTCACTTATCTTTTATCTTCTTGCCTGTCACCAGAAATTTCATCATATGTCAGTAGCTATATCCAAACAGCCTAGTAGCATTCATAGAAATTAGCCAGCAATAAGTGGCAGTGGTACATACAGTCGGACATATTCAGTTATAGACCCAATGAGTAGTCTATATTCTAATCGTATTATTTTAAATAAATACGAGATTGCCAATATACCTTGACAGGCCTGAGTAACCCATTGAAACTTCCCAAAAGTAAAGCTGAGATCATGATGCAAAATTTACCATGCACAACAGGATATTACCGGATGAAGCTCTCAAGCCACTTCTTTTAGATAAGTTGGAGGATCCCTGGAAATTCCTGGATATGTTTTATCAATCAACTTAAAGATAAGAATCTTCTATGCATGACTTCATACATAAGTTCAAACCACACCCTCAAACCACCACATTTTAGTTATTTTCAACCCAAATAAACTATCCCAAACGAATAAAAAACTGCCATATTTGTCAAGAAGTTTGGGTCAGCTCCATTCACTAAACAAAGAAGACAATTTCTCTGCTCAATGTTTGCTGTAAAAAAAGCACAACACTTCTGTAGGAATTCCAAGGACAAAATTCACAGCCATGTTTTCGTGCATTGTATGCATCTAAGAGCTCATAGATAGTTAGATATTGCACTGCTTATAGCTAAAAGTAGCTACAACCAACTCATGAACAAGAATACAAAACACAGCCTAAGAATTTGCAAGTGACAGGCAAAGATTTACAAAGAATATGAAAAATACAGTTTCGAAAATATGTGCCTTTAAAACTGAATACATTTAACAGTTCGAAGCATAATGCCTAATTGCAAATATATAAACTCTTTCATAAATAGTATCATATGAGGCTCGTCTGTAGGACAAACCTTATTTCAGACTTGAACTTCAGCATCTGATTTATAAACTCATCTCTGTATAAAAAAACAAAAATTACCTAAGAGCAACTTCTTTGTTCTTCACAGCAAATTCCACATCAAAAGTATGCAATTCAACAACATTAGATAATTGGCTGAGATTTCACAAACAGAAAGTAGATAACCACTCAAACTAAGAATACAACCTTAAGAGCATCAACATCAGATCCTACTTTATAAATCTCATCCTGAATTGATGTGATCCGCACCTAAAAAGTAATATGTGAAATTCAATAAACGAGAATCACTTAAAAATCGCGCGGAAAGTTCAAATTTCTTAAATCATTTTCATTCAAGAGACGGAAATTATCAGAAAAGAAATACTACCTCCGTCCCAAATCCTAATCATTTGTTTACCTTTTTAATTCTTTGTTAGGAGTATTTTAATCAAGGTAAACAATGATTAGGACGAGGGGAGTACTATAGAATGATCTTAGTCATTTAAAAATCGCTCATACTATCGCTAAATATCAAATAAGGACTGAGAAAATCTCAGTAGCATGAACAAAAAATACACAATATAAAGATATAGTCCACAACCTAGACAATTTGATTCATAAACCAGAAATCGGAAATAAAACAATCAAACTAACAAATTGTTAGGGTAATTTCTTGTATGACCGGCCCAGAAAACCGTCAATAAAACCCAGACAATAAAATTAGAATAATAGCATCCGGACATGCAAACTTTTGAAACCCAAAAAAAAATAAAAAAAGGAGCCTAAAATACATACCAAAGTGCAACTATGAATCAAGTAATAAGCAGCTGCGCACGTTCTACCGTCTTTCGGATTGACAAAATCAGCCGGCTACAATAACGCATTCTAACAAACCATAAATAAACTGGCTACAGTAAAACATCAAAAAACTCGTAAATCAAGCGACATGCAAAGGTTTACAAGAGAATGGAAAAATACAGGAAGAAAATGCACATGAATCCAGAGGGCAACTTACAAAACTCAGGCGATCATCTTAAAAGTGAGTAATCGTCAGCTCCACCAAAAATTATAGCCATTAGATCCTTGAAATCATCTGACGAAAAACAAATCGGAATTATGGTGATTGTTTTAGCTAGGTTTAGGGTTATTGTTTTAAAGAAGGAGATCGTGCCATAGTTGATTGCTATTGATGAAGAAGAAATGAGCAAAGGAAAATCAACAGAAGCAACAAAGGATGCGGAATCGAAAATGAGCAGGGAATATGAAAAGAAATAATAGCAGGGACTATGAGTAGAAAGAATGTGGCAAAAAAATAATAAGAATGAAAGATAGGGGCAAAATGAGCAGAATAGGCTAAGATTACTGTTATAGCTACAGTAAGTTCCCTTTGGGATTTTAAAAGAGTATGGATATGGATAGATCCAATTTGTTATTTATAAAATTCTTGTTAATCCTTACAAATCTCTAATCCCCTTATGTACATACAAAAACAGAGTATATGATGATGATAAAAGGGCAACCCGGTGCAAGATGACGTCCCCGCTAGGCGAGAGTCTAGGGAAGAGTCCCACCACAAAAGTGTAATTGGGGCAAGCCTTCCCTTGCCATTTTGGCAAGAGGTTGCTCCAAGTACTTGAACCCGTGATCGAAAAGGCAAGAGCCATTTTCCTAATTACTCGTATACATCGTATAAGTTAGCACGCAGATACACAAGTAACAAAACGCCATTATTACAATTTTTAAGAAATTTACTAAACATGGTATCGAAAACGGGGCTGAACATTGTATTTGCGAGCAACAATTATTTACAGGTCGTCCATTCTACTTTGAATGTCGTAAATGATCATTTACGATTGAAGAACTAATGTCAAGACTTTTTGAACTGATTCCACAGTCAAGAATGAGTCATATAACTCAAAAAGAAGTCAGTGAGACAATTGTTAGGTAATAGATCCCTGTTACAATGCCAAAAAGCTTTATCAGAAGTGGAGTAGAAGTTAGAGTGGAAGCATGAGATAACTCTCCTACAACATCTTTATCAAAACCATACGTTTATCCCTACATGTTGTACTTGTATGTGTACTCTCTCCTTCCCAATCATTTATTTAACTTCTATATTCTTTATGAGAGATATTTTAATCAAAGATAAACAAATGATCGGGATGAGGCCATGAAGGGAATATATATAGTGGTTTAGAAGTTTGAAATGCCTACCATATTCTAAGATAGCTAGTTTCTTAGAACGATCTCTCATAATTTCCACGCCTAGGACATACCTAGCTTCACCCATATCCTTCATCTCAAAGACAGAGGATAGCCACTGCTTAGCGGCATTAATCATCTCCAAGTTCTCACCAGCTAGTAGTATATCATCAACATACAATGAGACAAACATAATTTTCTTTGCAGTTTTATTGACATACACACAATGATCTTCATCTACCATATAGAAGGCAAACTCAGTAATAGCTTCATGGAATCTGAAATACCATCGTCTAGAAGATTTCTTAAGACCATATATAGATCTTTTAAGATGACACTTTGCCATCTTCACCTTTTGAGACAAACCCAATAGGTTGATCCATATAGATCTATTCCTCAAGCGTCCCATTCAGGAAAGCAGTCTTTACGTCTATTTGGAACAACTTCAAGTCCAAATGGGCAACTAGAGCTAACATGAGGTGAATAGAGGCAAGTCTCACCACAGGAGAAAATGTCTCATCATAGTCTATACCCTCAATTTAGGTAAAACCTTTCGCTACCAATCGGGCTTTGAACTTATCATTTGACCCATCCGCTTTACGTTTAACTTTGAAAACCCATTTGTTCCCAATTGACTTACGTTTAGGCGGAAGGTCAACAAGTTCCCAAACTCCATTCCTTGTCATAGAGTCCATCTCATCCTTCATAGCATCCATCCACTCTTTACTATTTGGTGAATCCGTAGCTTCTTTAAAAGAAGTAGGCTCATCGATCTCTGTAATAGCACAAAGGAACGCTGCTCGCTCTTCGATATCAAAATATCTTCGACGAACTCTCCCTCATTCACTCTTACGATCCATACCATTAAGTGAAGAATCTCTCCCACTATCTTCTAAAGAAATGGGATCTTGAACTTGAGGACTAATCTCATGTTCTACACTTGAGGGTTGAGGACTTACCTCAATTTCAAGTGGATCTTCAATAATAGGCAAATTTCCATCTTCTTGAATTACGGGACTATTCCCATCATTCACCCCATTAGACGGTATTTCACCATCTTTGGTGACTTCGAGAGTTCTAAATTCCCCCTCCTCACCTAGAGATGGTTGTTGTAACTCATACAACTCGAGATCTTTATTAATTTCACCAATACTTGGGAACTCATCCTCAAGGGAAGCGACATTACGAGAATCAATCTTGGTCATTCCACCGTTTGCGTGCTCACCATACTTAACATATCCCCTGGAATGCTCAGGATATCTAATGAACACCATTTTGGTGGCTCTTGGACCAAGCTTGCCATGTTTATGGGCCGGGTTATGCACATAGCCAGTCGAACCCCACGGGCGTAAATGATCCAAAGAGGTCTTTCTCTCATACCATAACTCATATGGTGTGAGGGGTACACTTTTACTTAGTACACGGTTGAGAATGTAGGCTGCCGTAAGCAACGCATCTCCCCAATAACTAATTGGTAGGTTGGCTTGAGCCATCATCGACCTAACCATGTCAAGTAAGGTACAATTCCTTCTCTCCGCGACACCATTTTGTTGTGGAGTATAGGGAATTGTAAGTTGTCTATGTATACCCTTTTCCTCACAAAAACCTTTGAACATATCAGAAAGGTATTCGCGACCACGATCGGTTCGAAGAGTCTTTACTTTTCGATCTAATTGGTTCTCAACTTCTGCTACAAAATGCTTGAACGTATCAAGTGCTTCATAACGTCAAGACAACAAATACACATAACCAAAACCTGTATAGTCATTAATAAAGGTGAGTAAATATATAGCACCATGACAAGCCTTTAAATTTAAAGGCCCACAAATATCAGAATGGATAAGCTCTAAAGGACATAGAGCTCTTGAAGCCTTACTAAAAGGATTCTTTGTTGCTTTACCAGCTAGGCAAGACTCATATACGGGCAACTTAACCCTAGTAAGTCGGTCTAAAAGACCATCTTTAGCTAGTCTATTCATCCTTTCTTGGCCAATATGACCAAGTCTAGCATGCCATTTAACTGATTCAGAATCGACATCAAAATGAGAAATAAAAGCATAAGATGAATTACTATAAATATCATCCAAGTCTAGTACAAAGAAACCATTCTTTAAAATACCATGGCCAAACACATCACCATGATACAAAATTTCTAAACTACTGTTTTTAAAATTGAAAATAAATCCTAATTTCAATAAACTAATTACTGAAACTAAGCAACATCGCACCCCAGGTGCATAGAGGGCATCATGTAAAAGCAGCGTATTGCCTCCATGAAGCTTTATTTGATAGGTACTAGTTCCAAGGACATCTTCCTCATTACCGTTCCCAAGCATGATGGTTTTTGAACCCACCGAAAATCGATGATAGTCCATAAACCCATCACGATCACGAACTATGTCCTTGCTCGCCCCCGTATCTACAATCCAATTAGGAAGAGAATTAGCAACGAATGCATGGGAACATATAAGCAAATCATGATCATTAGAGGAGAAAAATACCTTCTTTGGCTCGGGACACTTATGAGCAAAGTGACCTTTCTTCTCACAATTATAGCACTTCACACGCGCTAAATTGACCTCTTTAGGCTCTTTAGCCTTTTGTTGCTTTTGGATTCCAGCTTGTGGTCCAGGAGTATTAGTTGGGTGTTTCCCTTTCTTACCCCTCTTATCCTTGTTATTCTTAAACTTATTATGAACAACAAGTGCAGCAGTAGGAGTAGGCGGTTTGAGCGCCTTTTGACGCTCCACCTCTATCTCCACATGTTTAGCAAGCTCAGTGAAAGTCTTGATATTTTCACTGTGAGACATGAGGAGCTTAAAATTCTTCCACTCCTCAGTATCGGAGGGAAGAGAGCGAAGCACATTAACTACTTGTTCCTCATCTGGCACATCTCGCCCAGCAGCTTTCAGATCACGTATCATGGCACTCATGACACGTAAGTGTTTGGTCACATTGTGTTAAGGATCAATCGAATAATCCATCCACTTCAGGTTCAAGGCACAGAGTCTCGTCGCCGAAGTTTGACCAAACGAAATCTTAAGCTTGTCCCACATGTCCTTAGCAGTAGGACACATTTCAAACTCACCAATTAAATCATTGTGCATGCAGAACAACATAATAAAGCGTGTGTAGATACCCAGTATCCGCACCTTCCAAAAACCACCCGATGATAATCGGACTATAACGTGTTTTTGAAATGCGTGCGTGGATTGGATATACATAAGACGGTTTAATGCACTACTCGGATATGAAAAATGATTTCAAAAGTTTTCTAACTTCATTTGCATTAAAATGACCCTAATTAGAGTCAAAATCGTCTTCGGACCCAAAACCGACTCAGAAACCCGCAACTCGAGTCAACCTGAGTCAAACCAAATCTCGAATGTCGAAAATAATGCCATGAATATCTTTATCATGTCATTTTCATTAAAATGACCCTAATTAGAGTCAAAACTGACACCGGGCCAAAACCGACTCCAAATTCAAATCCCAACTCACACGGGTCAAACCCGAGTCAAGCACACAAATTACCTACCCCAAGTAACACCAAAATCATCTTATTAGATGCCCATATTGTTACACGACATCTTATGAAAACACCACATATCAAACCAATCAAACAAGGGATACAGCAAAGGCCACGTCCAAATTGAAAAAGACAATACACCCATTTGTATCACAAGGTAGCTCGTGCCTAAAGCAGGTGTCTTCTTAGCCTCTAAGCAAACTCAACCGACCTGACCTCCCCACATTTCACTATAAATATCACCCTTCACACACCAAAACACTCACGCGAGCGTCTTGCCCCTCACCTCTCTCTTAAACTTCTAGACTCGACTTCCTAAATCACAAAACCGACACGTGTTTACGACC
The DNA here is from genome assembly GCF_048544455.1 of Silene latifolia. NCBI lineage: Eukaryota > Viridiplantae > Streptophyta > Magnoliopsida > Caryophyllales > Caryophyllaceae > Silene > Silene latifolia. The sequence goes on from NC_133538.1 coordinate 401,045,900, forward strand.
TACCGATCGTAAACAAAAGCCTTACACATTTTGTTTGGTACCGTCGCCGTGCGTTCGACCGACCCATTTGACCAACTCAATTCATCAATCAACATGTTTTTCAACAACATATTTTCAAAACAAAATCCTTTTTTAAGGCACTCTTTTAAACTTCTTTAATCGCGAGTAGTCTCAACGAGAAAACCGTCTCTAAAGTCGTCTACGTCGCAAACATCAATACACGTAAGTTTGAGGGTGTAAATATCTCATTTATTTCATGTCTTTACTGTTTTTATGAGTTTATATGCATGAACAATGCACGACACAATTCAAATATAGGTTAGACGAGCCAAAACCGAGTTTTGGCCCGAGACAGAAGCCATTTGCTATGCAAAGAGGCTCGCGCCTCTTGTGGGTCTCGGGTCAGACTCAAACGTGTTTGTTCTTGCCTTTCCTCTTTATTTCATTTCTTATTTGTAATCGGTTTTTACCATTTCAAATGTTTCAAATCATTTTTATAACAAACTTTTTAACCATAAATCATAATCATCCTTGGTTCCTTATACCATGACGGTTTATTCCGTGACTCGATGATATTATTTGGTTAATTACATTTTAATGGGTATTTTAACACCCTTTTTCTTTATTTAGCATTTTTCTCATTTGTTTACATTTGTAAATATACTAGTCATAATTCATACTCATCCTTGGTTCTTTATACCATGTCGGTTTAATCCGAATACGATAATTAACTGGACTAATTACAAAGAAATGAACTTAACTTAATTAGTTCAAATCAAGCACTTACATTTTTATTTGCAAACAATGCTTTTCAAACATGCAAATCCGACAATGAATATTACTAACATAATAGTAATTATTCAGAGTCATGCAAATCATACTTACAAATCATTAATCACAAAAAATGGTTTTAAACAACCTTTTTAACAACAACGAGACGCCCCTTGGGTCGTCGTCTGACTCGCGCCCCAAGAGGCCGTCTGTTCTTATATTTCAAAACTTGGGCAGAGCCCTTCCCTCGCCAATAGGCTCGCACACCAATGGGGCTGCCTGGCACTGTTCTGTCATTTTAGCACATGTCTAGGACGATCCCGATTACTGTTAACCCGAATATGTGACGGATCAGATTGACAAGTTTATGTTTTTACACTTTGTCATTCAACATACTTTTTTAAATAAATGGAATCGTGCTAAGCATCGTATTCCGAATTTGGTAAATGGATGTTTAATTTCCGTCTCACATGCAAATCAATCTAAATCCAACTTTGACACCAATTTCTTGGTACATGCATAAACAACCGACTTAGAAAATATTTACATGATAGGATTAAGACTTTTGGATGTGCATTTATGCATATAAACCGTTTTATCAACTTTTCCACTTAAACAACCACGATCGATCAGTAGAGGCCGCTAACGCGGGCTGGATTGGGTGTCCGATTAAAGGGCTTTCCAATACGTACCCTCACCCCTTACTCAGAACCTTTGGATAGTGGTTGGCCTTATCCAGGGCGTACGAAAGTCATTTTAGGCATAGAATGCTAAAAGGGGAACGAGTCTTTATCTTTAGTACCTATTTCAAACACTGCTTTGTGCTTCGTTTGACCGAGGTATAAAGTGGATTTCGAACGGGTTCCAAGCATCCCATAATTTCTTGGTGGCGACTCCGAACATCTCTAATCGTTTTGAGACCTTTACCGAGACGAAACCGACTTATCTAAAGCGATCCGGTCGAAACCATTTTTACGCCGCCGAGCATGGATTTCAAAGACTGCTGCATGTCCACAGATTGGCTTGGCGTACAGGTGGCCCGTGACCGCAGATCGGTAGGTGTCCCAAATCCACAGACCGGCTTGTGGCCCATGTCCGCAGATTGGCGACTCCGCTGGGGAAAATTAGGACACTTGTGTCTTTGTGATCCTTAGAGGTGAAACTCGAACGAGATCGTGGTTTAAAGTGCATTAATTGATATTAAGGTCATAAGTCGGGTTCCTTGTCCGGGCCCACAACCTAACCTTTATCGACCAATTGGCTCGTCTCGTCGGCGTGAGTTTTCTCATCCTCGCATTTCGAATCCCAATTGAGTCAAGCATACCATTAACGTTACACATTTCTGTTTTGTCAAAGAGCTTTTACTTCCTTTGTGCACGAGGCTAGGGCACCCTCCTTACACATTTTGTTTGGATTGGTATCCCTCTCGAAAATCGGGGATTGATCGCTTGATGTGTAACCACCCTTATTAAGCCAAAACCCGTGTCAGCATTATGCATAATACAATGAACTGCGAGTGCTTATGTGTTAAATGATCATAAGTCCTTCTGTGTCATTTTCAAAAACACCCTTTCGCGCCGTTATATTGGCCATTTCAAACCTCGGTCTTTCGCCGACCGTTGCACGCCTTTTTAGGCCGTCGTAATGACGATTTTCAAACCCGGTTTTTACAACCGTTTCAAAGCACCTTTTTATGCCGTCCTAATGACGACTTTCAAAACCGGTTTCCTACAACCGTTTTAAAAACACTTTTTGCGCCGTTATAATGACCGTTTCAAACCTCGGTCTTTCACTGACCCTTGCATACCCTTTTTATACCGTTGTATTGACGATTTTCAAATCCGGTTCTTACAACTGTTTCAAAGCACCTTTTTCATGCCGTTATAATGGCCTTTTCAAACCTCGATCTTTCGCCGACCATTGCACGCCTTTTTAGACCGTCGTAATGATGATTTTCAAACCCAGTTTTTACAACCATTTCAAAACACCTTTTTATGTCGTTATAATGGCCATTTGAAAACCCGGTTTTTATAACCAATTCAAATGCCCTTTTTACGTCGTCGTAATGGCCATTTCAAACCTCGGTCTGTCGCTGACCGTTGCATCCTCAAACAGCATTTCTACGCCGTTCGTAATGACGAATTGTACCCGCGAATTTTCAAAATTCGAAATCAGTTTTCAAACATAAACGTTTTTCAAACCGTCGTAATGATGATTTCAACCCGTGCAACTTTCCAAATTTCAAATCTCGTTTTCGAAATCAAATTTGGCTTTACTAAGCCGTCGTAATGATGATTTCAATTCTCACAATTTTTGATTTGCATACCGTCTTTCAAAGGTTAAAACGGTTTCTAACCCGTCGTAATGACGAACTCAATCCTCATACTTTCCAACTTCAAATTGTTTGAAAACGAATTTAACCTTTTTCAAATTTCAATTTAAAAATCAAATCTTTGAAAACAAATTTAACCGTTTTCAAATTTCAAATCAAATTTCATATCTTTGAAAACAAATCTAACCGTTTTCAAATTTTAAATCCAACTCCACACACTTTGAAGACAAATTTAACCGTTTTCAGATTTCAAATCTTTGAAAACAAATCTAACCGTTTTCAAATTTTAAATCCAACTCCAATCTCTTTGGAGACAAATTTAACCATTTTCAAATTTCAAATCCAATTTCAAATCTTTGAAAACAAATCTAACCGTTTTCAAATTTCAAATCCAACTTCAAACCCTTTGGAGACAAATTTAACCGTTTTCAAATTTCAGATCCAATTTTAAATCATTTGAAAACAAATTTAACCGTTTTCAAATTTCAAATTCAATTTCAAATCTTTGAAAACAAATCTAACCGTTTTCAAATTTCAAAACCAACTTCGAACCCTTTGAAAATAAATTTAACCGTTTTCAAATTTCAAATCAAATCTTTGAAAACAAATTTAACCGTTTTCAAATTTCAATCCGAAATCAAATCTTTGAAATCAAATTTAAACGTTTTCAAATTTCAAATCAAAATCAAATCTTTGAAAACAGATTTAACCATTTTCAAATTTTCAACCCAATTTCAAATTCTTTGAAAACAAATTTAACCGTTTTCATGGCCATTAAGATGACAATTCCAAATTCTTCAATTCTCGATTTTCAAAACCGTGATTCGGAATTTCAACAACCGTCATCGGAAACAACACATTGTTTTCAGAGCCGCCGCAAATCCAAACTCAAACCGTCTTTTGAAAACAAACTTAAGACAACTCTTCAACTGATCAACTTTCGGAGATCCCTACTCTTCGGAAACCGTCCATAAAACGACAAATAAACCTTTTTGAAAATTTCTATTTTCGAAAATTTTAGTCCACCTTTTCGATTCAGCCTCGAGTCGATTAGAGTCCAGTCGATTTCAAGTCAAGTCGTCTAGATAACGTCGAACCTCCGCTGAAGTTAGTACCTACCTTCTGGTCTAGGTCGTGTCGCCTAATTGTCGAGACATCTTCAATGGCGTTAGCAGAGTCAAAACCTGTCGGGTTTTAAACCCGCATTTCCCCTACATTACGGGTCAAAGGTCAAGTTTGTTTACATGTCTCGTCCAACGGCGTCAAGCCATCAACACACATATAAACAAAGTCAGAAGTCTTCTGTCTAGGCATCACTATGCCAAAGTTGACACTGTCTAGGCATAACTATGCCAAAGTTGACAATCGAGTCTAAATCCAACGCCTTGCACCCTGAGTTCAAACACAAGAGGTCATTCACGATCTTTAATGAACTCATAACCTAGTCACACTATCGTGTCTTCACGACCTAACTGCCTTTTATACATATGTGTCGCACTTGCCTTTGTTTGTGCAATCCCTTTCCAAGACAAGTTATAACGCCCATCGTTATGTCAAATAGGAATCCCTTAGGTGCCATCGATCATCAACCAGAAACTCAAGAAGCTGATCAACCTTCATCCACCATGACTTCTGCTGAAACCAACAACATGGTCCTTCGACTCCTAGGTACCGTGGAAAACTTGAGCACTCATCTCTCCCAAGTTGAGGACAAAATGATAACCGGGAATTTTACCTCTTTTGATATTGAGCAAAGGGTTAAGCTTCTTGAAAGCCGGTTACTGGCCAACAACCAAACCAAAACCAGACGACCTCATAGGTCCTTCCCTGATTAGGGTATGCCTTATGCCATAGCCTTGGAAAGGCTAATCTCCAAAGGAAAGCTCAAACCAATTGGTCCACCCCCAGACCCTTTACCAAGCAAGCGACGTCGAAGATGGGACGAAAAACTGTTTTGTCAATATCACCAAGGTCGCGGACATGATACTGAAATGTGTCTCCCCCTGAAAGGTGCCATCCTTGATATGATCGAAAAGGGTGAATTACCATTACCCCCCTCAACAAACAACAAAAACAACCCTCCAGAAAACCCTATTGGACACAGTCAGGAACTTTCCTTGGGTTGCTCTCATCTCATTCCTCCCGACGATGAGAAAATTCGTGCAATTAATGAAGATGGACTACAAAGCGATATACCCACGCTCTTCGTCTCCATCAACAACATATGCTCAAAGTTGCAAGTTGCTATCGATGACTTGAACACTCAGGTAGCTAATTTGGAGAAAAGTTTTGGTCATGTCGAAAATGAACCTGACCACCAGGGAGAAGACCAACACCCAATTCCCAAACAACCAAATGCTGAAAATGAGGAGTCATCTGATGGTTCCCACATCCGCGAACCTACCAACAAAGAACATGAAATCACCTCACCAAAATCCCTTTCAAAATGTCAAGCAACATCCCCGAAACTTCCCATTGACAACAACCAAATTCTGTTTCCGCCCAAGATTGACAAAACCAAAAACAAAACTCACAAAAACATCCCCAAAAACACCAATGTTGGAACCATGGGAAAACATCAAAGGGTATTCACAAATCTAGGAATAACATATGGCACCGCTCTGAAGATACTTGCTTCAGAAGGAATGCTCCAACCCATTGGTCCGACTCTGGATAAACCCAAACACAAAAGGGCCCGATCCTGGGATGGTAATGCCTATCGCCAATACCATCAAGGCAAGGGCCATGACACCGAAACCTGTTTCAAACTCAAACATGGCATTCAATATATGATTGAAGCTGGCAAAATCATAATTGCACCTCACAGTCAAGACAATCCTCTCGGATGTCTCAAGTCAAACGGCAAGGTTTAACGTTCTCAAAGGCCATTCACCAACCTCAACACAACCTATACCGCAGCTCTTCAAAAGCTTGAGACTAAAGGGAAGCTACAACCAATCGGGCCCACTCCGGACCCACTTGAAAGCAGGAAAACCCGTTTCTGGGACAGCAGTGCCTATTGCCAATATCATCAAGGAAAAGGTCATGATACTGAAACATGCTTCAAACTGAAACATGTTATTCAAAATATGATTGACAACTATGAACTGATGGCTTCATCCCTATGCCAACCAAGTGATGAAGACAACACTAATTAACATCTCATTCTGCAAGGAGATGAGAGCCTCATGGACTATTATCCCCGTATCATTCCCAACAACGAGAGTGAAGTGCTCAAGTGGGTCAATGCTCAAGACCCGCACATTCAAGCCGCTGATGTCTTTGCGAAGGAGACCTTCTAAGAGGAAAGTGATGATTAGGAGTCCGTATCTACGATTGAGTCTGAGTCCGAGTCCGAGTCTTAGGCTTTCTCATATTTATCCTAGTGTCTGTCCTTTTATTCCAAAGTGACAAACTGGGGGCTGCCCCCATGAGTCACATGTATTCATCGAGTCTATGCTAACATCTTATTTATCTAAATAAAAGCACGATTTTCAACTAACATATATTCTCCCCTTTACCATTTCCCGTTGACAACGAAAATTGATTTGAGAATTGATTTAAAACAAACAATATGTTCCAATTCAATGTGAGTACACTCGAGTGACGTCCCGTACCGAGTAAGCAGAGGACTCGAAACCTCGTGTCCATTCTCTTTACCTATTCCATGTCTGGCAATAGAAACCTTTCATTAGCACCTGATCTAGAACGAGCTCTCAATCAAAGGGGTCCTACGACGAACCCATATAACAAACCATAACATCTCCTTGTTCATGATCAATGACAGAAGGCAAGCCTATACCCCACAAAAACATCCCATCACCAAATATCAACCTCTCACCAACGGGTAGATCCCCGTCTGCACCTCTACCTTCCTCGAACGAAGGACGGCAAAAAATTAATATATCCAAAGCAAAACCAAAGCGAAAGGCCAAAATCAAAGGCCCGAGCCAATAGTCATTCACCCAAAGCCAAAATCAAAGGCCTAAGCCAATATCCATTCACCCAAAGCCAAAGCGAAAGGCCAAAATTAAAGGCCCAAGCCAATAGCCATTCACCCGAAGCCAAAGCGAAAGGCCAAAATCAAAGGCCCAAGCCAATAGCCATTCACCCGAAGCCAAAGCGAAAGGCCAAAATCAAAGGCCCAAGCTAATAGACATTCACCCAAAGTCAAAGCGAAAGGCCAAAGCAAAAATCAAAGCCAAAAGCAATTCACTCAAAGCAAAAGCCAAAGCCAAAGGCTACTCACCCAACGTCAAGGCCAAGACCCAAGGCAAAATCAAAACAAAATAAGATTGAAACCCTTTTCTCAAAAAGGCCAAAATCCAAAGAAAGCATCGAACACACAAAATCCTGGACAAGTGAGTACAAAATACCAAGTCCAGGACCAACAAGTCCAAAGCCCAGGACCAACAAGTCCAACACACCAAATTCCGGACCGACAAGTCCAAAACACCAAACAAGTCACTCCAAAACACCAAGTCCAGGACCAACAAGTCCAAAGTCCATGACCAACGTTTCTTCCCTCCAAACTCCTGGACCGACAAGTCTAAAACACCGAACACTAAAACCTCAACCAAAACTGCTACACCCTTAAGTCCTTCTAGAGACTGTTACAGGGAGACCTATCAAGGATCCTGGGGATTCGAGACTGCTAAAGGGAGACCTATATAGGCTTCTGAGGATTCCCCTCAAGACCGTAATATCACACCTTAACCTTTAAGGTCCAGACATGGGAATCTGATCCCATATTAATTACCAGCCATTTCGTGCTCATGCCATATCAAGCCTGAGGCCCCATTCCGCGCCACATTACAAACCGTAATCCATCGACCTAAACACCACAAATACAAGCTCCAGATCTTTATCTGTCAAACAAACCTCTTAATACCAAGCTTCACATTCCATAATATCATAGCCATTTTCACCTTGACCCAGATACGGAGTCTTCAAAAAGGACATCGCTCGCCGGAACAGGACATGCCCATTTCATTCTTAGAGTCCACTTTTAGTGTGCTCACGTAACAAGAAACCTTTTCACAAACTATGCCTCTTCGATTTATGATCAAGAGGTATTTCTCTCCAATCAACATTCGAGTCGCCAAACGGAATTCACCGTCGTGACCCTCAACTCCAGATTTTTATTTGTCAAACAAACCTATCATTACGAAGCTCCACATTCCATAATGTCGAAGCCATTTTTACCCTGACCCAAATACGGAGTCCTCGAATGCTTTGCTACCGAGAACGGGACATACCTGGTCTACCCTTAGGGTCCACTTTTTATTGTGCTCATATGATAAGGAACATTTTCACAAACTACGCCTCTTCGATTCATGATCAAGGAGGAATTCTCTCAAATCAATTTTCGAGTCACTAAACGGCTTTTACCGTCGTGATCCTCACACTTTAAGGTCCTAACAACTAGCTTAGGCACACATTCAGAACTACGATCTGGTTTAATTTCACTTCACGTGAATACATAGGCAGTCCTTCAAGGACACAACCATACACCTCAAAATCAATTACCAAAACACAGCAGAACTACGATCTGGTTTGATTTCGCACACACGCGAATACGTAGGCAGTCCTATTAAAAGGGCGCAACCACACCCCCACAAACATTCAATTTTCAAACCCTTCAATTTGTAATCCATTGTACACACATTCAGAACTACGATCTGGTTTGATTTCGCAAACACGCGAATACGTAGGCAGTCCTATCACAAGGGCACAACCATATACTCCTTCTACAACATTTCCAATTTTCAATCCTCCAAAACCAGTTCAGAACTACGATCTGGTTTGATTTCCCAAATGCGAGAATACGTAGGTAGTCCTCCAACAAGGACACAACCGCACACCTATTTTAATCTCAACCATTAACATCAATCCTCAAAAGCGGCCCATCTAGCTGCAACAATTAATCTCTTTACTGGGGGCTTCTTCCTTAAGACGTCGCCCATTCCTCCTTTAGTCAAATTCTCACCTTCCCACTCTGGGGGCTTCTCTTTCAAGACGCCACCCGTCCTTTAACCACAAATATTTTTTGAGTCTCAACTACAGTCTAAAATAAACCGCCCATAGTCTAGTGCTCGGTTCGGACGATGACAAGGTCTTGGTTCCTCTCTCCGAATCATCATACCTCTAGAAGGGATCTCAAGTAAGCAAACAGGGGCAAAGATGTCTGGAGAAGATAATAAATTCATGTTCCTCAGCCGAGCGGACCTTCTACCTCAGGGATTTGATACGCGTTGTCACCCTTTCTTGGCCAAGGAGTTGCACTTACATATGCAAAGTCTGTCAGAGTCAACCCCGTGTTGTGTCGACACTGACTTTGTGTCACGTTAACGACTGCCCATTTGTCAGTCTGTCAGTGTGCCTCTGTGTGAGTCAGTATCCCAACAGTCACGTGTCTCCGATCTGTCGAATCACGGATCTACGAGCAACAAATTCCAACTCTTAACAGCTTTTAAGCTTCACAACATTCAAAACTCCTATCTCCCCTCACGCGAGATAGTATATGCTAGTTTCTTATATGCTAATTGCTCACATGCTTATGTGCTTATGTGCCTATGTGCTTGCGTGCTACATGCTTGTCTATGCGACTGCAGATTTGTATGGTCACTAACCATGCAGGTAATCTTGAGAAGACAGACTCACTCCAACTGGGTACTAGGTTCTTCTCAACAAACGGCGACCCATCAAGTCTAAGAGCTTTAACCCCGCTGATTACATGGCACACGCTACCTCCCAACGAGCAGCAACTCATATCCCCGGCGAGTCCTGAGAAGTTTCTAACTCCCCAGTGAGTGCCGATTTTCAAATGGAAGTCACAAAGGCTATTTCCCAGAGTCGATATTTCGACCATTGATGGCTGGCGAGCCTAAAAACGCACCTTCAACATGGCTGGCAAGCCTCAAAACGTACCATCAACATAGCTGGCGAGCCTTTGCACGCACACAAGAAACAATTCAAGGACATATCCCGAAGATGCCTCAGGTATGACTCCTTTCTATGGCTGGCAAGCCTCAAAACGCACCACCTTCAACACCGGTTGGCGAGCCTTTGCGCGCAAAAGATTCAAGGACATACCCCGAAGATGCCTCAGATATGACTCCTTCTTATGGCTGGCGAGCCTTCATACGTAGTCTAATGGACTTTAAATGACCTGAACCGGAATTCAACAGACTCTAAACTGTTCCCGACGGCAGTTCCTTGACTCGAATCCTCGAGTCGCCTCGACGTCACCCTTCCCGACGGCAAGTCCTTGGCTCAAGACCCTTTTGAGTCGCCTCGACGTCGCAATGGTCCTCAGGTTGTAATATTCGATTGACCTGGAGATCATAATTTGACTTTTACCCTGTCCAAGCCTCAGTCAATGTGGGGGCTCTGTAGATACCTAGTATCTGCACCTTCCAAAAATGACCCGCTGATGATCGGACTATAACGTGTTTTTGATATGCGTGTATGGATTGGCTATACATGAGATGGTTTAATGCACTTCTCGGATAGGAAAAATGATTTCAAAATTTTTCTAAATTCATTTGCATTAAAATGACCCTAATTAGAGTCAAAATCGTCTTCGGACCCAAAACCGACTCAGAAACCCGCAACTCGAGTCAAACCGAGTCAAACAAAATCTTGAATGTCGAAAATAATGCCATGAATGTCTTTATCTTGTTATTTCCATTAAAATGACCCTAATTAGAGTCAAAACTGACAACGGGCCAAAACTGACTCCAAATTCAAATCTCGACTCACACGGGTCAAACCCGAGTCAAGCACACAAATTACCTACCCCAAGTAACACCAAAATCATCTTATTAGATGCCCATAGTATTACACGACATCTTATATAAACACCATATATCAAACCAACCAAACAAGGGATAGAGGAAAGGCCACGTCCAAATTGAAAAGGACAATACACCCATTTGTATCACAAGGTAGCTCGCGCCTAAAGCAGGTGTCTTCTTAGCCTCTAAGCAAACTCAACCGACCTACCTCCCCACATTTCTCTATAAATACCACCTTTCACACACCAAAAAACTCACGCGAGCATCCGCCCCCTCACCTCTCTCTTAAACTTCTAGACTCGACTTCATAAGTCACAAAACCGACACGTGTTTACGACCTACCGATCGTAAACACAAGCCTTACACATTTTGTTTGGTACCGTCGCTGTGCATTCGACCGGCCCATTTGACCAACTCAATTAATCAATCAACATGTTTTTCAACAACATATTTTCAAAACAAAATCCTTTTTTAAGCCACTCTTTTAAACTTCTTTGATCGTGAGTAGTCACAACGAGAAAACCGACTCTAAAGTCGTCTACGTCGCAAACATCAATACACGTAAGTTTGAGGGTGTAAATATCTCATTTATTTTATGTCTTTACTGTTTTTATGAGTTTATATGCATGAACAATGCATGACACGATTCAAATATAGGTTAGACGAGCCAAAACCGAGTTTTGGCCCGAGACAGAAGCCCTTTGCAATGCAAAGAGGCTCGCGCCTCCTGTGGGTCTTGGGTCAGACTCAAACGTGTTTGTTCTCGCCTTTCCTCTTTATTCCATTTCTTATTTGTAATTGGTTTTTACCATTTCAAATGTTCCAAATCATTTTTATGGCAAACTTTTTAACCATAAATCATAATCATCCTTGGTTCCTTATACCATGACGGTTTATTCCGTGATTCGATGATATTATTTGGTTAATTACATTTTAATGGGTATTTTAACACCCTTTTTCTTTATTTAGCATTTTTCTCATTTGTTTATATTTGTAAATATACTAGTCATAATTCATAATCATCCTTGGTTCTTTATACCATGACGGTTTAATCCGAGTACGATAATTAACTTGACTAATTACAAAGAAATGAACTTAACATAATTAGTTCAAATCAAACACTTTACGTTTTTACTTGCAAAATATGCTTTTCAAACATGCAAATCCGTCAACGAATATTACTAACATAATAGTAATTATTTCGAGTCATGCAAATCATACTTGCAAATCATTAATCACAAAAAATGGTTTTAAACAACCTTTTTAACAACCAGGAGATGCCCCTTGGGTCGTCGTCTGACTCGCGCCCCAAGAGGCCGTCTGTTCTCATATTTCAAAACCTGGGCAGAGCCCTGTTGGAATATGTGTCCTCCGACAATAATGCGATCACAACTGTTGATCATGATAATCACATGTTTAAATCTCGTTTCAAGAATACATGTGGGATGTAATATTTTACAATCAACTGGTCCACACATATCGGTAATGATTGGCTGACTAGAGTTTGACATTACTGTCGTGCGACGGTGGTGATCAGTTGATCCCCTTAGGCCATACCTAAAGGGTAACACTCTTAATTGAATATTTAATTGATCGTATGACGATACGAGTTAATTAAATTACTTTAAATTGACGGACGATTTTGGAAGTAATATTTATGTGTCTCATTGTAATTTGATTAAATAAGATACGGTCTAACTAATCGAATTGTTTTATTACTTAGATGATATTATTGTTTACGGAAACAATTGAAACTGAATGAATAATTTATTATAAATACAAGATGTTGTGATTTAAAAATTGGTAAACCATTTTTGTACAAGTAATTGTGAATTACTATGTTAATTTTTATAAGTGACATATTTTATTAATATGTTGATTTTTACTTGTTAAAAATACATTTTATATATAAGATGTCATGTAATGTGTCACATGTGATATATTGACAAAATCACAAATAAAATGGACTCATCCATTTTATTTGTGTATACCGAAATGGAGGGTGTATTAGGATAAAATTGTGTTGATTATTTATAAGTGGAAAACATAATTATGAAACCTACACCTAGCCTTGCATGCATATATTCTTGGTTAGAGAATCAAGCCCATGCATAGGGCACCCTCCCCACACCCATCGGTTTTACCCTCTAAAGAGAGCCAAATGGGTTCTTTCATAATTATTCATACAATTCTTATTACTATAGTAAGAAATAAAACTCTCTACACATCTTATGAAACTAGAGAGATAAAAACTCCAAAATTCCTTCCTCTATTTTACCGAAATAATAGAGTACAAAATAAATATTTTGGGTCAATTTTTAGTAAGATTATTATTATTCTAGATCTAATAATATTAATCTATTAAGGGGTTATCTTGGGTATTCATCTTTGGGAGAGATTCTATCTTTGAATCTTTGCTCATCCACATAAGAAAAGCTCAAGAACAAGTAAGAAGGAGATCTTACTTGTGCCCTTTGATCCGAAATTTTATAGTAAGGGAAACGATTTCTTCTCTATATTTATTTATGTTTGCATGCATAAGATCTAAATTTATTTTTATGACAAAATTAAATTGTAACATATATGAATATGTTGTATAATGAGATATAGATTTCTAACAAGCGGTATCATGAGCCTTAGGTTGTTTGCATGCAAATCGGTTATAGTTAAAGTTTCTGATCCTAAAATATTTTTAGGATTTTTGGGTTTATTTATGGATTTTATTGTTCATTTTATATAATAATGGCATTAAAATGTGATTTTTATGATAAAAATGTCATTTTTGGACTAAAAATAGCTAAACTTCGTTTTTCCAGTGGTTTTTGGATATGTTTTCACATATATTATCAATTGATGACCTGTAAATGTTCATAATAAAATGAGTTGTTATGCTCGAAATATGGATTTTTCAAGTTAAAATCGAATTTAAATGGAAAAATAGGTTAATATGAGTTATATTTCGAATCTGGTCATAGAAATTCAGTATGTTGTCACATGCAATTTTACAAGATGTGTGTAAAATAATTGGCTATAATGAAGTCTTTATGCATGATTTATGATTTTTTGATGAAAAATAACATATATAGTGACTTTAATTAGTGAAAATTGCTAAAACATGCTTCATGACTAAGGAAAAACGTGACATGTTGAATTTTATCATATATTTCAGATCTAAAAGTGAAAAATTAATAAAAATAATTTTTCTCATATTTTTATGGTAATAATTGATAAATCCGATAAACCGCAACATTGTTTTTCCTCGATAAAATTTGAAATTTTTAACCTAAGTTTTTGAACATTATGAGTGTCATGGTATTTTTCCAGAATGTTCATGAGCTTAAATTTCAAATTTTGAAATTATTTGAAATTTTTATGATTTATTTGAAGTTTATGACATATTTTTGTATTTTAAGTCCTTTTATGAACAATATTAGGAAATATAAGTTAATTATTGTCAATAAGTTAGTGGAGACTAATTTTGAGTCCTAAGTTGGTTAGGGTAATTAACTTGTACATAAATATGAATTTATGTAATTATTGTGATTATAAAATGTTAAATCACGCAAATCCGTAAAAACCGATTAATATACGATATTGGCTCCTTAAAGGCGATTTAGCATAAAATTGGGCATGTTCATACATATTATAATGCTGCATTTTATTTATGATTGTCATAATTTTATTTTATGTAATTTTTGAATTATGTAATTTTACTTAGTATGGCCTTAGTATTTAATTGGTATTGCTCGAAATGTATGGGAATATCGATTCGGTTGTAATTTATTGTGATCTCGTATCACCGTTTTGTAATTTAATAGATTTATTTTATTTTAATTACAAATGTATAATAGGAAATTATGTAATTTGTTATGTAATTTATTTATTCCAGAGTTCCAAGAAGACGGTGCCACTCGAGAAGGCGATCCATTAAAGAATGTTGTCTTGAAATGCGTGCCAAGACCGAATTTCAAGGGACCAAAGGAGTTGGTTTCCGAATTTGTAATAGTTTATTAGATTTACTATTTTAGGAAGGCCATACTAGGGTTTTATTTATGTTTTGCATTATATTTATATGTTGCATGCATCGCTAAATCGCCATAACTAAAACATGCATCATCATTTTAATCGAGTTTATCGACCGTGTCAATTACAATTATCGTAGTTCACCGCTTTAGTTCACTTAAAACGTGATAGATAATAAGTTGACATGACCTCTCGCTAAAAATAAACAATTGAGACTTAGCCTTACCAAAAAGTAGAAACCATGAAAACCTATTTCGTGAGGGAGTGCACTCGGCCACATCGGGGTACAAACCTTGTTACTTAGGGGAAGTGGGTGATAAATGTCTATCCACCGAATTCATGTCGATGAGGGATTTATCGGCCACCCCGTGCCCAAGTTAATGTGGGTTTGGATCATGGACACAATTATTCGAAATTTGGATTGAGCTCAACGGAAGTATTCGTGACCGTAGTCGCATGTGTTCCGGGCTAAAGATAAATATTAATTTAATTTTATCGACCAAGAGTTCTAAAAGTAGAATCGATTAAAGAGTTAATCCACCGAGTTATATTGATAAGGGATTCATCGGCCACACCGTGCCCAAGTTAATATGAATTTGGATCTTGGAATCATTTATCATAGTTGGGTAGAGGTCACTATGTAAATGCTTTACTTGTTATTTACAAGTATTATTATACCGACAAATGTTCTTTTTTATTATTCCGTTGTCAGATTGTTCTTATTTCTTTACCTCAAATTATACGATATCATTTCGATTTTTAGTTCAAATCTCCATTAAAACATTGTAACGAAAGACAAAATTTGAATTTTCTTCTAAAAACCTCGTATTATCCATTGAAAGGATCTCTTGTGAAGAGTATAGATAAAAGTTATTCGTGATCAAAAGGGTTTTTGATTCTTGACTAACATATCTACTTACAATAAATTGTTTCTCATATGCTTAATTGAGTTAAGTACTTTGAAACGTTAAATCATTTTGGTAACTAGATTTGTTGGAAATCAAAATTGACCAAAATACCGCAACCACTTCAATGAAAGTTTTAAGACTAAACGAATGAATGAAGAGTAGTCTTCATGAAATTCAATTTTGCTTCTCTAAGCAAAAACTCATTGAAATGAGTGGGAGCATTCTCTTAAACCCTGAAGAAAAGGATAAGGTTTAAAGAAGTAAAATTAGAATGAAATTGATACAAGGTAATGTTAAAAGTAACGTTGTTGAGAATAACAATACTAAACCTATCAATCCCGACCAATAAAGTTTCCATTGTCTTAATTGTTGGACGCTAGAAAGGAAACTACCCCAAATTATTGAAGAATCAACAAGTTAGTTGTGGGACATCTAATGGGACCTTCTTCTTTAAATGTTTATTTGATTGACATAAATTTTTCTAATACTACTTCGTCAATATTAGAAACCGATGGTGGTTTTCATCATTGTATTTGATACATAGGATGATTAGAATATGACGACTAGCAAGAATGATGTTGAGAGATAGAGTCATTGTGTACTCAATCTATTTTGGGTTTAGAGTTGTACTTAATTGTGACTATTAAGTGCATAAACTCTAAATAAGAATATAAATTTGTTAAGATACAAAAGAGGTCTCACTTTTGTGACCCTATACACCATGATTTGATGTATGGCTAGCCCATTATCAAGGTGTATATATATTCTAAACCAAACTAGAATGATACATCATGAAGATGATGCAAGACTCAAATTGGTATCACAAGATTAAACCTTAGATTTTGGAATGATGAACGCAAAGAGTTATCAAGTACTCTTGAAACCATTAGATCTTATGGTATATGCGTATCTTGTATTCAAAGCAAGATGTCTCGTGCCTTTTGGTTGAAAAGGAGATCGAGGTTATAAATCATAGATCCAAAATAGGTTGATCATTTTCTTTTACCAACGATTTAAGTTGACGCTAATGTGTTCACTTAATAAGGTAAATAGAGAAATCTTTGAAGAAGTTCAAAGAGTTCAAGGAATCACGATTTAGTCGTGATGGGATTATCAAAGTGAAAACTTTGATATAAGCCAAATGAAATGTGATATAATATCACAAGTTAATCTCTCTTAACACACATTATGGGATAATGTGTGGTTGGATAAGAAATTAAACGCTATTCGATATGGTTTGGACTTCGATCAAGTTACTTTGAGTTACTTGATCCTTTTGAGGATTTTATCATTTTGTCTAAATTATTTTTCCATAAATCTAAAACGAATCACATGAGATATGAAATGGTAGGGTACCATGGTTGTAAGTTTTCAAAAGAAACAAATGCTCATTTTTCCTTATTATAATCAAGAGTACAACGGGTTTGTGGCTCGTGAAGTTGTCTTTCTAAAATACAAGTTTATTTATAGAGGACAGAGTGGGAGAAATTATTCAAAGAGCCACAAAGAATGTTATGTCACAAGAAACTGGTCTTTCTTGGCTACACAAACTGGTCTTTCTTGGCTACATGAGACATTTTGTGTAAGACGTTGTTTATTCAAAACCTAGGAGGTTAAAGTCATCACTTGCTGAAGATGATGAAGTAGTGTTACTTTAAGAAAGTAAAGAGCTTGCAACTTACAAAGAAATTGTTTGATTCAAGTTCATTACTTCTGGAAAGTAATGAACATATGACTTACATGAGAGTGTTTAAGTCACAACTCAATACAAGGCTTAATGCCATGAAAATCCGAAATAAATTCCAAGTGAATTGTTAGATATCAAAGCTTGATTGGTTGCAAAGGGTTTTGCACTAGTTGAAATGCTTAAGTCTATTTGGATCTTCTTAGGGATTGTGTTTCATTATGATGATATACATATAGCGAGTGAATCTAAAACCCACTTCTTTAATTAGAAGGAATGTATTCAATACATGTCTTGAGTTTTATAGATTTTTGCCATCCTAAGATAATGTGAAACTTAAGAGAGAGTCTTAAGTAGAACATCAATGATTTTGAATCAATGTTTTGATCATGTTATAAAACGTTTTCCGATAAGTCGAGAAGTTGTGTTTATACATGGAGTTTAGTGGGAGTTACGGAAATTTTAATTAGTCTTATATGTGGATGACATATTGATTGCTGGGAATGATTTAAGACTAGGAGAAAAATAATACATCTTAATATCCGGATTTATGGAGATAAATCTACATGATATTAATGTCATATAAGGAGTCTTATTTTTATAAGGTTCATGACTAGTTCAATCGAATTGAACATATTTGATTGATTCTATTTGCTTCCGCTGCCGAATCAATTAAATATGAAATGATGTATAACACTTTATATACTTTGAGTATGATGAATTGTTTCAAATCGAATTTAATTAATAGTTACCAAGTGAGCCATAAAGATTACCCTTAAGTGCTTGCAGAAGCATTAAGGATGTAATGCAAAGTGTTTTTGATGCAGTTTTGTGTAAGGGTGTTACACAAGTGACAATTGACAATTGAGATTGCGCATGGTTTCCGACAAAACCATAATCAAAACACATTAGGATGGTTAAGATACCATTGTGGCTATGTTATTTAAGAAATAGATTTTCTAGAATCGTTCTAGGCAATAAAGAACAATGAGAAATATTTACAACGGAAATTGAGTACACTTGCAATCATGGGATGTGCAAGAAGGATGAGTCCCGCACACTGTGAAAATAGTGGGAGCTATTCTAAGGCTAGAGGGCCTATGTCTTGATTGGATCTCGACACGTACTCAGAAAGTTTTGTAATGCAAATGTATACATTACAAAGGAAAACGATTATGTAATAAGGTTGAGTAAGGTACAAGAAGTTGATAAAACCTACTAACCAAAGCCTTCTCATAAGCTTAACATGATGAGTCATGTCATTTCAATTGAATTGAGATGAACAACTACATACAAGATCTAAATTGGATATGAAGTAGTAATCAAGTATTGACTACTCATATGATAATCACATTTGTCGTTCGAGTTTTTTAAAATCAGAAAACTCCTTTTATACTTTGTTACATCCGAACGGGTTGTAGAGACAATATTGAACCCCATTAAAGTGAACCCGGATTAACATGGTATTCGCCCATAGTCACTTGTATGAGGTGACGTCTCGAAGTGACTAGAGTGTGATGCGATTGATGGCAAGTTCAAATGCCATAGAGTCATATGAGATGACTAGTCGATCACATAGGCAGACTGTTAGGAACACTTTGTCGGGCCTTATGACCGCTTATAGAGTTCTGGCAAATTTATATAGCCTGGTCGTGGCGATAGCTACTATAGTATTCTAATGAGTCGATTCTTTTGACTAAAGACTGTTCGCTAGGTGGCACAATTTCAGATTAACTTTGATTTGTGTTACTACGACCTTCGTAAATGGGGTCAAATGGGCATATTTTGGGTTATGATGGCTGTGGCTAATCGAAGGGAACAAGTGCGATAGGAATTGTCCACCCCCGTGTCAGGGCTAAAACAATATCTCAGGGCCACTCGAGGAGTAATGAACTAGAAATGCGTGGCCACGCTCGGAAGGTATCTATGGTAGATGATTCTGGTCAATCAGTGATTCTCCAGATCAAGGAAACCACTCTCGATATGATCACTTGCAAGTACGACCTAAAAGACACCTTGCATAGAGTGGGAGATAGTAATAGGACAAGAGAATTGGTGACGTACACTTGTTGAGGACAAGTGGGAGATTGTTGGAATATGTGTCCTCCGACAATAACGCGATCACAACTGTTGATCATGATGATCACATGTTTAAATCTCGTTTCAAGAATACATTTGGGATGTAATATTTTACAGTCAACTGGTCCACACATATCGGTAATGATTGGCTGACTAGAGTTTGACATTATTGTCGTGCAACGGTGGTGATCAGTTGATCCCCTTAGGTCATACCTAAAGGGTAACACTCTTAATTGAATATTTAATTGATCGTATGACGATACGAGTAAATTAAATTACTTTAAATTGACGGACGATTTTGGAAGTAATATTTACGTGTCTCATTGTAATTTGATTAAATAAGATACGGTCTAAGTAATCGAATTGTTTTATTACTTAGATGAAATTATTGTTTACGGAAACAATTGAAACTTAATGAATAATTTATTATAAATACAAGATGTTGTGATTTATAAATTGGTAAACCATTTTGGTACAAGTAATTGTGAATTACTATGTTAATTTTTATAAGTGACATATTTTATTAATATGTTGATTTTTAATTGTTAAAAATACATTTTATATCTAAGATGTCATGTAATGTGTCACATGTGACATAGTGACAAAATCACAAATAAAATGGACTCATCCATTTTATGTGTGTATACCGAAATGGAGGGTGTATTAAGATAAAATTGTGTTGATTATTTATAAGTGAAAAACATAATTATGAAACCTACACCTAGCCTTGCATGCCTATATTCTTGGTTAGAGAATCAAGCCCATGCATAGGGCACTCTCCCCACACCCATCGTCCTCTAAAGAGAGCCAAATGGGTTCTTTCATAATTATTCATACAATTCTTATTACTATAGTAAGAGATAAAACTCTCTACACATCTTATGAAACTAGAGAGATAAAAACTCCAAAATTCCTTCCTCTATTTTACAAAAATAATATAGTACAAAATAAATATTTTGGGTCAATTTTTAGTAAGATTATTATTATTCTAGATCTAATAATATTAATCTATTAAGGGGTTATCTTGGGTATTCATCTTTGGGAGAGTTTCTATCTTTGAATATTTGTTCATCCATATAAGGAAAGCTCAAGAACAAGTAAGAAGGAGATCTTACTTGTGCCCTTTAATCTGAAATTTTATAGTAAGGAAAACGATTTCTTCTCTATATTTATTTATGTTTGCATGCATAAGATCTAAATTTATTTTTATGACAAAATTAAATTGTAACATATATGAATATGTTGTATAATGAGATATAGATTTATAACAAGCGGTATCATGAGCCTTAGGTTGTTTGTATGCAAATCGGTTATAGTTTTTCCGAGTTATGCGATTAACAAACAAAACTTATAAATTTGTGTTTATTATGATATATCACGAAATTTATTATGCATGTTAAAGTTTCTGATCCTAAAATATTTTTAGGATTTTTGGGTTTATTTATGGATTTTATTGTTCATTTTATATAATAATGGCATTAAAATGTGATTTTTATGATAAAAATGTCATTTTTGGACTAAAAATAGCTAAACTTCATTTTTCCAGTGGTTTTTGGATATGTTTTCACATATTTATCAATTGATGACCTGTAAATATTCATAATAAAATGAGTTGTTATGCTCGAAATATGGAATTTTCAAGTTGAAATCGAATTTAAATGGAAAAATAGGTTAATATGAGTTATATTACGAATCTGGTCATAGAAATTCAGTATGTTGTCACATGCAATTTTACAAGATGTGTGTAAAATAATTGGCTATATTGAATTCTTTATGCATGATTTATGAATTTTTGATGAAAAATAACATAAATAGTGACTTTAATTAGTGAAAATTGCTAAAACATGCTTCATGACTAAGGAAAAACGTCACATGTTGAATTTTATCATATATTTCCGATCTAAAAGTGAAAATTTAATAAAAATAATTTTTCTCATATTTTTATGGTAATAATTGATAAATCCGATAAACCGCAACATTGTTTTTCCTCGATAAAATTCGAAATTTTTAACCTAAGTTTTTGGACATTATGAGTGTCATGATATTTTTCCAGAATGTTCATGAGCTTAAATTTCAAGTTTTGAAATTATTTGAAATTTTTATGATTTATTTGAAGTTTATGACATATTTTTGTATTTTAAGTCCTTTTATGAACAATATTAGGAAATATAAGTTAATTATTGTCAATAAGTTAGTGGAGACTAATTTTGAGTCCTGAGTTGGTTAGGGTAATTAACATGTACATAAATATGAATTTATGTAATTATTGTGATTATAAAATGTTAAATCAGGCAAATCCGTAAAAACCGATTAATATACGATATTGGCTCCTTAAAGGCGATTTAGCATAAAATTGGGCATGTTCATACATATTATAATGCTGCATTTTATTTATGATTGTCATAATTTTATTTTATGTAATTTTGAATTATGTAATTTTACTTAGTATGGCCTTAGTTTTTATTGGTATTACCCAAATGTATGGGAATATCGATTCGGTTGTAATTTATTGTGATCTCGTATCACCGTTTTGTAATTTAATAGATTTATTTTATTTTAATTACAAATGTATAATAGGAAATTATGTAATTTGTTATGTAATTTATTTATTCCGGAGTTCCATGAAGACAGTGCCACTCGAGAAGGCGATCCATTAAAGAATGTTGCCTTGAAATGCGTGCCAAGACCGAAGTTCAAGGGACCAAAGGAGTTGGTTTCCGAATTTGTAATAGTTTATTAGATTTACTATTTTAGGAAGGCCATACTAGAGTTTTATTTATGTTTTGAATTATATTTATATGTTGCATGCATCGCTAAATCGCCATAACTAAAACATGCATCATCATTTTAATCGAGTTTATCGACCGTGTCAATTACAATTATCGTAGTTCACCGCTTTAGTTCACTTAAAACGTGATAGATAATAAGTTGACATGACCTCTCGCTAAAAATAAACAATTGAGACTTAGCCTTACCAAAAAGTAGAAACCATGAAAACCTATTTCGTGAGGGAGTTCACTCGGCCACACCGGGGTACAAACCTTGTTACGTAGGGCAAGTGGGTGATAAATGTCTATCCACCGAATTCATGTCGATGAGGGATTTATCGGCCACCCCGTGCCCAAGTTAATGTGGGTTTGGATCATGGACAGAATTATTCGAAATTTGGATTGAGCTCAACGGAAGTATTCGTGACCGTAGTCGCATGTGTTCCGGGCTAAAGATAAATATTAATTTAATTTTATCGACCAAAAGTTCTAAAAGTAGAATCGATTAAAGAGTTAATCCACCGAGTTATATTGATAAGGGATTCATCGGCCACACCGTGCCCAAGTTAATATGAATTTGGATCTTGGAATCATTTATCATAGTTGGGTAGAGGTCCCTATGTAAATGCTTTACTTGTTATTTACAAATATTATTATAACGACAAATGTTCTTTTTTATTATTCCGTTGTCAGATTGTTCTTATTTCTTTACCTCAAATTATACGATATCATTTCGATTTTTAGTTCAAATCTCCATTAAAACATTGTAACGAAAGACAAAATTTGAATTTTCTTCTAAAAACCTCGTAATATCCATTGAAAGGATCACTTGTGAAGAGTATAGATAAAAGTTATTCGTGATCAAAAGGGTTTTTTATTCTTGACTAACATATCTACTTACAATAAATTGTTTCTCATATGCTTAAGTGAGTTAAGTACTTTGAAACGTTAAATCATTTTGGTAACTAGATTTGTTGGAAATCAAAATTGACCAAAATACCGCAACCACTTCAATGAAAGTTTAAAGACTAAACGAACGAATGAAGAGTAGTCTTCATGAAATTCAATTTTGCTTCTCTAAGCAAAAACTCATTGAAATGAGTGGGAGCATTCTCTTAAACCCTTAAGAAAAGGATAAGGTTTAAAGAAGTAAAATTAGAATGAAATTGATATAAGGTAATGTTAAAAGTAACGTTATTGAGAATAACAATACTAAACCTATCAATCCCGACCAATAAAGTTTTCATTGTCTTAATTGTTGGACGCTAGAAAGGAAACTACCCCAAATTATTGAAGAATCAACAAGTTAGTTGTGGGACATCTAATGGGACCTTCTTCTTTAAATGTTTATTTGATTGACATAAATTTTGCTAATACTACTTCGTCAATATTAGAAACCGATGGTGGTTTTCATCATTGTATTTGATACATAGGATGATTAGAATATGACGACTAGCAAGAATGATGTTGAGAGATAGAGTCATTATGTACTCAATCTATTTTGGGTTTAGAGTTGTACTTAATTTGGACTATTAAGTGCATAAACTCTAAATAAGAATATAAACTTGTTAAGATACAAAAGAGGTCTCACTTTTGTGACCCTATACACCATGATTTGATGTATGGCTAGACCATTATCATGGTGTATATATATTTTAAACCAAACTAGAATGATACATCATGAAGATGATGCAAGACTCAAATTGGTATCACAAGATTAAACCTTAGATTTTGGAATGATGAACGCAAAGAGTTATCAAGTACTCTTGAAACCATTAGATCTTATGGTATATGCGTATCTTGTATCCAAAGCAAGATGTCTCGTGCCTTTTGGTTGAAAAGGAGATCGAGGTTATAAATCATAGATCCAAAATAGGTTGATCATTTTCTTTTACCAACGATTTAAGTTGACGCTAATGTGTTCACTTAATAAGGTAAATAGAGAAATCTTTGAAGAAGTTCAAAGAGTTCAAGGAATCACGATTTAGTCGTGATGTGATTATCAAAGTGAAAACTTTGATATAAGCTAAATGAAATGTGATATAGTATCACAAGTTAATCTCTCTTAACACACATTATGAGATAATGTGTGGTTGGATAAGAAATTAAACGCTATTCGATATGGTTTGGACTTCGATCAAGTTACTTTGAGTTACTTGATCCTTTTGGGGATTTTATCATTTTGTCTAAAATCTTTTTCCACTAAATCTAAAACGAATCACATGAGATATGAAATGGTAGGGTACCATGGTTGTAAGTTTTCAAAAGAAACAAATGCTCATTTTTCCTTATTATAATCAAGAGTACAACGGGTTTGTGGCTCGTGAAGCTGTCTTTCTAAAATACAAGTTTATTTCTAGAAGACAGAGTGGCAGAAATTATTCAAAGAGCCACAAAGAATGTTATGTCATAAGAAACTGGTCTTTCTTGGCTACACAAACTGGTCTTTCTTGGCTGAATGAGACATTTTGTGTAAGACGTTGTTTCTTCAAAAACTAGGAGGTTAAAGTCATCACTTGCTGAAGAAGATGAATTAGTGTTACTTTTAGAATGTAAAGAGCTAGCAACTTACAAATAAATTGTTTGATTCAAGTTCATTAATTCTGAAAAGTAATGAACATATGACTTACATGAGAGTGTTTAAGTCACAACTCAATACAAGGCTTAGTGCCATGAAAATCCGAAATAAATTCCAAGTGAATTGTTAGATATCAAAGCTTGATTGGTTGCAAAGGGTTTTGCACTAGTTGAAATGCTTAAGTCTATTTGGATCTTCTTAGGGATTGTGTTTCGTTATGATGATATACATATAGCGAGTGAATCTAAAACCCACTTCTTCAATTAGAAGGAATGTATTCAATACATGTCTTGAGTTTTGTAGATTCTTGCCATCCTAAGATAATGTGAAACTTAAGAGAGAGTCTTAAGTAGGACATCAATGATTTTGAATCAATGTTTTGATCATGTTATAAAACTTTTTCCGATAAGTCGAGAAGTTGTGTTTATACATGGAGTTTAGTGGGAGTTACGGAAATTTTAATTAGTCTTATATGTGGATGACATATTGATTGCTGGGAATGATTTAAGACTAGGAGAAAAATAATACATCTTATTATCCGGATTTATGGAGATAAATCAACATGATATTAATGTCATATAAGGAGTCTTATTTTTATAAGGTTCATGATTAGTTCAATCGAATTGAACATATTTGATTGATTCTATTTGCTTCCGCTGCCGAATCAATTAAATAGGAAATGATGTATAACACTTCATATACTTTGAGTATGATGAATTGTTTCAAATCGAATTTAAGTAATAGTTACCAAGTGAGCCATAAAGATTACCCTTAAGTGCTTGCAGAAGCATTAAGGATGTAATGCAAAGTGTTTTTGATGCAGTATTGTGTAAGAGTGTTACACAAGTGACAATTGACAATTGAGATTGCGCATGGTTTCCGACAAAACCATAATCAAAACACATTAGGATGGTTAAGATACCATTGTGGCTATGTTATTTAAGAAATAGATTTTCTAGAATCGTTCTAGGCAATAAAGAACAATGAGAAATATTTACAACGAAAATTGAGTACACTTGCAATCATGGGATGTGCAAGAAGGATGAGTCCCGCACACTGTGAAAATAGTGGGAGCTATTCTAAGGCTAGAGGGCCTATGTCTTGATTGGATCTCGACACGTACTCAGAAAGTTTTGTAATGCAAATGTATACATTACAAAGGAAAACGAGTATGTAATAAGGTTGAGTAAGGTACAAGAAGTTGATAAAACCTACTAACCAAAGCCTTCTCATAAGCTTAACATGATGAGTCATGTCATTTCAATTGAATTGAAATGAACAACTACATACAAGATCTAAATTGGATATGAAGTAGTAATCAAGTATTGACTACTCATATGATAATCACATTTGTCGTTCGAGTTTTTTAATCAGAAAACTCCTTTTATACTTTGTTACATCCGAACGGGTTGTAGAGACAATATTGAACCCCATTAAAGTGAACCCGGATTAACATGGTATTCGCCCATAGTCACTTGTATGAGGTGACGTCTCGAAGTGACTAGAGTGTGATGCGATTGATGGCAAGTTCAAATGCCATAGAGTCATATGAGATGACTAGTCGATCACATAGGCAGACTGTTAGGAACACTTTGTCGGGCCTTATGACCGCTTATAGAGTTCTGGAAAATTTATATAGCCTGGTCGTGGCGATAGCTACTATAGTATTCTAATGAGTCGATTCTTTTGACTAAAGACTGTTCGCCTAAGGTGGCACAGTTTCAGATTAACTTTGATTTGTGTTACTACGACCTTCGTAAATGGGGTCAAATGGGCATATTTTGGGTTATGATGGCTGTGGCTAATCGAAGGGAACAAGTGCGATAGGAATTGTCCACCCCCTTGTCAGGGTTAAAACAATATCTCAGGGCCACTCGAGGAGTAATGAACTGGAAATGCGTGGCCACGCTCGGAAGGTATCTATGGTAGATGATTCCGGTCAATCAGTGATTCTCCAGATCGAGGAAACCACTCTCGATATGATCACTTGCAAGTACAACCTGAAAGACACCTTGCATAGAGTGGGAGATAGTAATAGGACAAGAGAATCGTTGATGCACACTTGTCGAGGACAAGTGGGAGATTGTTGGAATATGTGTCCTCCAACAATAACGCGATCACAACTGTTGATCATGATGATCACATGTTTAAATCTCGTTTCAAGAATACATGTGGGATGTAATATTTTACAGTCAACTGGTCCACACATATCGGTAATGATTGGCTGACTAGAGTTTGACATTACTGTCGTGCGACGGTGGTGATCAGTTGATCCCCTTAGGTCATACCTAAAGGGTAACACTCTTAATTGAATATTTAATTGATCGTATGACGATACGAGTTAATTAAATTACTTTAAATTGACGGACGATTTTGGAAGTAATATTTACGTGTCTCATTGTAATTTGATTAAATAAGATACGGTCTAAGTAATCGAATTGTTTTATTACTTAGATGAAATTATTGTTTACGGAAACAATTGAAACTTAATGAATAATTTATTATAAATACAAGATGTTGTGATTTATAAATTGGTAAACCATTTTGGTACAAGTAATTGTGAATTACTATGTTAATTTTTATAAGTGGCATATTTTATTAATATGTTGATTTTTAATTGTTAAAAATACATTTTATATATAAGATGTCATGTAATGTGTCACATGTGACATAGTGACAAAATCACAAATAAAATGGACTCATCCATTTTATGTGTGTATACCGAAATGGAGGGTGTATTAAGATAAAATTGTGTTGATTATTTATAAGTGGAAAACATAATTATGAAACCTACACCTAGCCTTGCATGCCTATATTCTTGGTTAGAGAATCAAGCCCATGCATAGGGCACTCTCCCCACACCCACCGTCCTCTAAAGAGAGCCAAATGGGTTCTTTCATAATTATTCATACAATTCTTATTACTATAGTAAGAAATAAAACTCTTTACACATCTTATGAAACTAGAGAGATAAAAACTCCAAAATTCCTTCCTCTATTTTACAGAAATAATAGAGTACAAAATAAATATTTTGGGTCAATTTTTAGTAAGATTATTATTATTCTAGATCTAATAATATTAATCTATTAAGGGGTTATCTTGGGTATTCATCTTTGGCAGAGATTCTATCTTTGAATCTTTGTTCATCCATATAAGGAAAGCTCAAGAACAAGTAAGAAGGAGATCTTACTTGTGCCCTTTGATCCGAAATTTTATAGTAAGGAAAACGATTTCTTCTCTATATTTATTTATGTTTGCATGCATAAGATCTAAATTTATTTTTATGACAAAATTAAATTGTAACATATATGAATATGTTGTATAATGAGATATAGATTTCTAACAAGCCCTTCCCTCGCCAATAGGCTCGCGCCCCAATGGGGCTGCCTGGCACTGTTCTGTCTCATTTTGGCACATGTCTAGGACGATCCCAATTACGGTTAACTCGAATATGTGACGGATCAGATTGACAAGTTTATGTTTTTACACTTTGTCATTCAACACACTTTTTCAAATAAATGGAATCGTGCTAAGCATCGTAATCCGAATTTGGTTAATGGATGTTTAATTTTCGTCTCACATGCAAATCAATCTTAATCCAACTTTGACACCAATTTATTGGTACATTCCTAAACAACCGACTTAGGAAATATTAACATGTTAGGATTAAGACTTTTGGATGTGCATTCATGCATATAAACCGTTTTATCAACTTTTGCACTTAAACAACCATGATCGGTCTGTAGAGGTCGCTAACGCATGCAGGATTGGGTGTCCGATTAAAGGGCTTCCCAATACGTACCTTCACTCCTTACTCAGAACCTTTGGATAGTGGATGGCCTTATCCAGGGTATACGAGAGTCATTTTAGGCATAGAATGCTAAAAGGGGGACGAGTCCTTATCTTTAGTACCTATGTCAAACACTGCTTTGTGCTTCGTTTGACCGAGGTATAAAGTGGATTTCGAACGGGTTCCAGGCATCCCATAATTGCTTGGTGGTGACTTCGAACATCTCTAATCGTTTCGAGACCTTTACCGAGACGAAACCGACCGATCTAAAGCGATCTGGTCGAAAGCATTTTTACGCCGCCGACCGTTGCTTTCTAAGACCGCTGCATGTCCACAGATTGGCTTGGCGTGCAGGTGGCCCGTGACCGCAGATCGGTAGGTGGCCCAAATCCACAGAGCGGCCTGTGGCCCATGTCCACAGCGTGCAAAATGATCCTTTTTGAACCACACATCATGTGCTTTCAAGTTTTCGTTATACTTAGCCAAATCCTCAGTTTTCTCAGTTTCTTGAGGCTTAAACACAGTAGTTGTCAAGGTTTCAAGTACCTCGCGTTCATTAAGAAGATACTAATCTTCCTACGCCAGATATCATAGTTCGTACCTGTAATACCCCGAATAAAATTATATTATTTAATAGATTTAAGTAAATTATTCGTTGAAAGGGGAAAGAATTTTAATCAATGTGGAGTCAAGAGAGTATACAAAATGAAATGGTCCCATCCGGAGGGAGATATTGACCCAATAAAATTCAAAAGGGCATAATAACTTAGTATAGGTAAGACCCTAGAATAAGAATAAAATAGTTAGGTTCGAGCTCGACTCAATAATAACTCCACCCGTAAAATTTTATCATACCTATCCCAAAGAAAATTACCCGTAAAGTAAAATATCTTGATATTTATAACTTTTATTATATAATATTGATTTTTATCACATGTGGAATTGTAAAATAAAAAATTTCCTAAATAAAAATATGGTAGACATGTTCCCACGTATGAAGCTAGGTGATGGCTTGATGTGACCATAATTAGCGCATATTTAGCCCCCGAATTAGCCTTGTTCCCACGCTTTTTAGTGCATATTTGGGTCATTTATTGTCTTTAGTTCTTTATTTTGCATATTCTTTGAGATTTTGATCCCTTGGTAGGAAAGGAGTGCAAATCTTGCATTTTCATGGCAAAACGAGACTAAATTGATTGAATTCAATGACCAAGCATCAAGGAGAGACAAGATTAGAAGGCCTTTGTACATATTATAGTAGATGAGCAATGTTGAGGAAGGATTCTTGCATCCCTAAGGAAATCCCCAAGGATTTTATGAAGAAAAGGGAAGAAAAGAAGAAGAAACAATGCTGAGCTACAATCCGAGCGGATTGCCCTGAATCCGCCCGTCCTCCACAGCATAATCCGTGCGTCTTCTGTCAAAGACGCCCGGGTAAGCAGCCACCAGAATCCGCCCAGATTCCCTTGAAGACGCCCGTCTTCCCCTGCTACAATCCGCCCGTCCCGACACCAATACGCCCGGATTCCAGCCCAGCGCGAAGTCGTCTCTTCAAGCATCAAAGAAAGAAGCCCTTCCTTCGAAAAATACCGGCTTCTCCCTGCTCAATCTAAAAAGTGTAATTACTAGTTTAGCCCTTAGTTAACCCTAATGCATCCACCTAATTCCCACTATAAATACCCCATTAGTCTAATTAGAAGAGGATGTTCTTCTTATCAATTATTAGAGTAGTTAATATCAATCAAATCTCTCTTTAGTATTGTAATCAACAATTAATCAAGTCTTAATACAAGTTTTATTTCCTTAATCTCTATTTTGTTCATCCTTTATTTTGGGTAATTGAAGATTATTTGGGTTATTATTGGGAGATTGACAACCTCTCAATCAAGCATCAAGTACTTCTTTTATTCTTTGCTTTATTATTGGAATCATTAGTAGGTATAATTCTCTTAATCCCTTTTAATTATTTTTAATTACTTTCATTTGTTCATCATGTTTCCTTTTGTTGGTATGATTGACAACCTTGCTAGCATGATCAACATTATAATGAGTGAGTAGTGACCTAGCTAGGGTTAATGGGTAATTAGGGGAAACCAACATGGGGAATGATTCATGCTTAAATTAATATGCTTTCATGATTTATTTGCTTGCTTGTTTTGATCTCAACTCATGCACATGTTATGTTTGATGAAATGTGAGCCTATGAATCCTTGCATTTTTTACCCATCACCTATCTTTTCAATGAGACTTGTAAGACATAAACCAACTCGAGTCTCATTAGACCATGCATGTTGTTGAGTAGGAAACACTAAGTCGACTTGTAGGTGTTGTACAATCTAATCGATTCGGCTCCGGGACCCAAACTTTCCTAGGATTGTAAGATATAACCCAACTCAATCCATCACAACAATAATTGCTTGCTTATAATTTGAGAACATGTTTGTATGATCAATTCCCATGATTCCCCTATGACCCCATGATACCCTAGTGCTTTTTATCAATTGTTTACAACCCTTTTATTTCATCTTGCTTTTTTATTTTCATTGTTATTTAGTTAGTGACCTTCTACATCAACCCAAATTGTGACACCCATAAGACACCACTAGTTTCAATAGAAATCTCATCTCAATTCCCGTCCCTTGGGATCCGACCTTTACTTGCCTCTTTACTAATTGTAGAGTTGTTTGTGAAGCTATAAATTGTGTTTTGATTCGGACGTGACCCAACGACAACATCTATTTAATTGTGAACACGAAACGGACCGATCAAAAATGGCGCCGTTCTGTGGGACGTGTTAACTTGATTTAGATTTTCTTATATTGTTATTAGTTGTGTCTTTCTTTGCCTTGGGGAAGTAAAACTCCTCAAGGTTTGTTCTAATTTTTTTCAAGTTGTTTGATATTTTGCATGTCTAGAAGGTCACAAGGTGATTTGTTACCTTTTGATCGTGAAATTGAAAGAACCTTGACAAACAGTAGGAGATTTGCTAGGAGGAATTTGAGATGTATTAGTGAGGTTGTGGATATTCAACCAACTATTGAGTTCATCAACCTTTTTGCAAGAGAAGGTGAGGAGAACTCAACACAAAATACCCCACAAAATCAACCTACAATGCCTAAGTTTTCATCACATTCCGTACCCACCGAGGAGAACCTACCCAATGGTACTCCCACACCACAACATTTGACCGGAAATTTTATTGCCAAATCCGCCTTTATCCAATTAGTCGAAAGGAGCCAATTTGGGGGGATGCCTAGTAAAGACCCTCATTCTCATATGGAAACCTTTTGTGACTATTGTGATGCGATTTCTCAAACCGGTGTAACTCAAGACCAAATTCGATGGGTCTTATTTCCTTTTTCTCTAATCAGCACCGCGAAACAATGGTTGAAGGGCCTTGATAAGGCCACTCTCGGAATTGATTCTTGGAAGAAGTTGGCTCTAGCTTTCTACAAAAAGTTCTACCCACCGGAAAAGACTAACATGCTAAGAGCTCAAATTACGGGTTTTAAGCAAAGGGATGAAGAATCTTTGTATGAAGCTTGGGAGCGGTTCAAGGGAATTTGTCGCTCATGTCCTCACCATGGACTTAGCGAGTGGTTCTTGGTACAACAATTTTGGAACGGTCTATATGAAGATTCAAGGAACATTCTCAACATGGGATCAAATGGAATGTTCACCGAAGTTGATGACAATCAAACATGGAACAAGATTGAGGAAATGGCGGTCCATAACTCACAATATAGTAGACCTCGCAAGGCTACTAGAGGAGGAAGGCATGAAGTGGACTCCATTACTCAATTGGGTGCTCAACTTAGTGCTCACATTGACACAATCAATTTGAAGTTTGAACAAGGTATGGCTAGACTTGAAGAAGCCTCAAAATCACCAAAGCATCATGTTAATGCCATGACGGCATCCTCATCAATCCCAAGTGGGATATGTGAAAATTGTGGAACTTTGGGACATGACCAAGGTGAATGTAGAGGAACAAATGAACAAGTGAATGCTTTCCAAGCATACAAGAGTGGTACCCCTTATTCCAACTATTACAATGAAAACACCAAGCTTCATCCAAATCTCTCATACAAAAGCCAAAATGTTCAAAACCCTCAAACAACATACACCCCACCTCCCATAAGAAACCAAAATCAAAGACCCTTTTACAACCAAAACCAAGGTTACCAAAATCAAAATCCATACAATCACCAAAATGACCAAGGTTTTGATGTTCAAAAAGCGGTCCTCCAAATGCAAAAGAATCAACAAGAGTTTTTCACTCAAATGCAAAAAGATAGTCAAGCAAAGGAAACCACCATCAACAACATTCTAGCTCACACCAAGATGTTGGAAACCCAATTGACTCAACTAGCATCTTCAAGCTCACAAAGACAAAAGGGGCAATTACCACCTCAAAGTAATCCCCCAAGACATGAAACGGTTAGTGCCATTCACTTGAGAAGTGGTACAAGGTATGAAACACCGAAGAAGCAAGTTGAGGATGAAGTTGTGGAAGCTAGTGATAAGGAAGAAATTGTGCAAAACTCCAAAGATGGAGAATCATCAAAAGAAGAAATTTCAAAGAAAAATGAAGACAAGGTCAAGGAGAAGGAGCCCATTGTGATTAGACTTCCTTTTCCAAATCGTCAAGCCAAGCCCAAATTTGATGACCAACTTGGAAAGTTTATGGAAATTATGAAGAATTTGGAAGTCTCAATTCCTTTCAAGAAATTAATCAATCACGTGCCGGCCTATGCGAAATACATGAAAGACATCCTCACAAAGAAGAAGTCGATCCGGAAGCTTGAGACTATCGCCTTCACTAAGGTGAGTAGTGCAATACTTCAAGGGAGTTCACCTCCAAAACTAAAGGATCCGGGAAGCTTCTCAATACCGTGTACCATTGGCGACACCACAATCAACAAAGCCTTATGTGATCTAGGGGCTAGTGTGAGTGTTATGCCGTACTCGGTGAGTAAAAGGTTGGGGATGGGAGAGCTTAAAAGCACCAATATCACACTCCAAATGGCCGATAGATCGACGAAGATACCATTAGGGATATGGGAAGATGTCCCCGTACGAATTGGGAAGTTTTTCATCCCGGTGGACTTTGTCATTGTTGATATGGAGGAAGATTCCAACATTCCAATCATTCTAGAAAGACCCTTCTTACACACCGCGGGTGCGGTGATTGATGTAAAACATGGTGAGCTCGCTCTAGAAGTGGGAGATGAGAGTATCACTTTTAATCTTAACAAGACTATGAGAGCTCCCCGTTTACATGAACCGTGTTTTATGATCGATCATTATAGTCGGAAGGATGAAAGGAAGAAGTCGGAACTCCAATGGAAGAAGAAAATTGAAGATGCTCCATTCAAAGAGCAAGTGAATTGTGACAAAGAGAGCTTGCAAAGCTCATCAAAGACAAGCAATGAAGAAGATGGCCTTATTGGCCAAGAAAAGGAAATGGGAAAGTTGTCTCCATCAAATCAAGAGATTTTCAATGATCAACTTAATGAAGTATGTGGTCTTTGGGACGACGAATTTGAAGGGATTTTTAATCCCTACATTGGTAATGCCATCGATCAAGACCGACAACAAGGGCCAAGGTCTATTGAAGACCTCTATCATGATAATGAACAAGCTTTTGATTACTTTTTCAAGGTGTTGAGCAACATCAACAACACCTTGAACATGCCCCCTTGACATCTCATCAAGAATGAGAGTTTGGTGGAGTCCTCCCTAAACCACCATTTGTAAATATTTCTAACTCCCTAACTTGCATTTCAATTCTTATATTACATTTTGTTATTCTTGGATTTTTATACATTGATCAAGATAATTATCATGTTTGAGAGAAGTGAGGGAGGGACTAATAATTTCAATTAATGTGTAGTGCTTTAGCTTAGTGTGGGGATGGCAATTGCCTAGGCTATCCATGCCTTAGTAGTGCCCCCACAATGAAGAACACGAGATATGAAGAAGAATGAAAAAATGACAAGGGATATGCAAAGTACACGGATGGAACAATCCGGTACAAAGGGGTCGAATCCGAGCGGATTCGGAGAATCCGACCGTCTTCAGGCAATCCGGGCATATTGGGTAGAAGACGCCCGTCTAACATAAGCTGAATTTTTGAAATTTCTGACTGTCAACCAATCCGGGCGTCCTGCATTCGAATCCGCCCGTCTTTAAAAAACCGCCCGTCCTGAAAGGAAGACGCCCGTCTTCTTGGCTGAGGAAAACAAGAAAAATCCTTGTGAAGGAATCCGCCCGTCTTCTGTAGAAGACGCCCGTCCCATGTTTGCAAATCCGAGCGTCTTCACTGAAAGACGCCCGTCTTTAGGCGAGTTTTTCCCAACCCAGAAAAGGCCAAATCCGGGCGTCCCGAGCAGAATCCGCCCGTCTTGCCCCTGCAGTTCAAATTTTTCGGGTTTTATAAACCCCCTCCCACATTCATTTCTTCATTCCTTCATTCACAACACTACTCATAACCCTCAAAACCCTCATCCTCTCCATTACAAAAACAAGATTCCTCAACAACATTCACCAAAATCAAATCAAAACATCTTTTTAACAATAAATCAATCACTCCTCTTTCAACAAAAATCAAAACCAAGCACAAAATCTTCAACCTTTGAGTCGATTTTTGAATTCATAAAGGCAAAGCCTTTCATCTTTAAATCGATTTGGGTGCACTAGAAATTGAAGATTTTTTCACTCTTTACTTGGTTTATTTATCAATGGCAAGAACTAAGGGAGCAACAAAGGCAACAAAGGCAAAGGCACCAAAGGCAAAGGCACTCTCATCAAGACAAAAGAGTCTTCAAGCAAAGAAAGCATTGGCTATGGTGGTAGCTAACCCAAACTTGGAAGTGCAATAACAAGAACCTCCCATGGAAGCAACAACATCCTCTACTCCAGAAATTGCTCAACTTTCGAACTATCCGGAGGTAATTTTCATTTCCAAATCCCATAGGGACACTTTTGCCAAGTTTGCTAGGAAATCATTTCTATCCACCAAGTTTATTTGTGAAAATACCTTAGAAAAGTTGGGTGTCCTTGAGCAAACTAGAGCCTTATTTAAAGCCATGGGGTTGGAGAAATTGTTTGAATCAAAAGAATTGACATACCCCTCCCTTACCTTAGAATTTTTGAGTTCTTTGAAAGTTAACAAGGTTGAGACCATGGAGACCATCGAGTTTCGTCTAGCTAATGTTAGTAGGTGCATCTCCTTTGAGGAAATGGGTAAAGCTTTGGGTCTTAGTGATTCACCGAGTTATTTTAAGAATGTTGGCAAGTATGACCCCGACCCTCTTTGGGAGGCGATTTTCGGAAGGAAATTTGAAGACTTTCATGCTAGTTGTGCTCTATTAGTCCACCATCCGGGCATTAGAGTGTGGCACAAGGTCGTAGGGAACACCATCATTGCAAGAAAAGACACCAACCATTTCACCAAACTCGATTTTGTTCTTCTTGAGTCGGCTTTGAACGTTGGTAGGGAATTCACCAAGCCTTTCAACTCTCTAAGGCTCTTGGTGGATAGATGGTTAAATATTGATTGTGGGAAGAAAGGCACCACCGTTATTGTGAATGGAGGCCTAGTCACTATCCTAGCTAAATACTTTGATCCAAACTTCAACAAAGATAACAAGTATGAGGCGAAAGAGGGTGGTCATCTCATTGATATTAATACTGTGATATACAAGTACAAGTGGGTTACCCATAACCCTCTTGACACCAAGTATGGATGGCTCACTAGTGAGGCTAGATCTTTCACTTTGCCTTTAAAGATTTGTCGATTGAGTGTCCACCGGACCAACTATCTACTTCCCCTTTCAAAAGAGGCCGAGTACATTATCCGACAACAAAAGGGTGAAATTGAAATGCCCTCCTCTTCCATTGTCACACCACCCGACCCTTTCGAGTACCAAGAGTTCAAGCCGGAAGGTGTTGAAGCAAGAAATGATTATATGACTCTTCTCATGCAAGAGATGCACAAGCAAGCCTTCGAAGATCGGAAAAATGCTTACTTAGCCCAATATCCACCCCTCTTACATTTAGCTAGGCAAGGACTACTTGACCCATCATGTCCTTTGCCTAGTTGGGCGGATAGGGAAGTCTTCTTTCCGAGTGCATCTAGGGTTGTTCCGGGTGATAATGAGGTTGTCGGTAATGAAGAGGTTGATGATAACATTGATGAAGAAGCTAATAAAGAAGGAGAAGAGGATGATGAGCAAGGTGAAGAAGAAAGTGGTGATAAGACCATTTTTAGTGAGGAAGGTGATGATAATGATGATATGATGGAAGATTAGCAAGCTTTAGAGGCTCCTACCCTCTTGAGGTTTGTCTATTTCTCTCTTTGTTCTATTTATTAATCTTGATCATTGTTGGAGTAGTCCTAGCACCATAGAAGACTAACACCTCGGCCCCATTGAGATGTTCTCATTTTATTGTTCCCACCTTTCAAAATCCAAAATGACAAAATTAGTTTCATATATTGCATAGTGTGTGCATGAACTACACCCATCCTTAGGACATTAGCAATAATGTCTAGATCGGTTTGGGGAAGTTAATGCATACACAACGGGAGGTAATCTAAATTATCCTCTCCGTCATAAACAAAAACCATGCATCATGTAGTGTAGATTTGTGTAGCTTGTATTTAGTGTAGAAATCATGCATCATGTTTGCATAATTTCCCATCATTTTGGCCATTGAGGACAATGCCCATATTAGTGTGGGGATGGGGAATTCTAACTTAACTTTTATTCAAAAATCCAAAAAAATTGAAAATTTTTGAAAAACCATAAAAATTTGAAAATTGAAAAACCCAAAAACATGTTTATTCCTTTTGTTGTGTAGTTATGTATATATTGTATATTGTATATTGTGTTTGTTCTATCCTTGTACACATTGATTGACTACGCCACATCCGAGACATGAGGATCATGAAGACCGCATGGTATGATCTTTCCAATCTCCTTTTTCCTCTTTATGTTAATGACTATGTGGCTTTATTTTGATTGATGCGGTATAACAATGTGAACTTAGGACTTGCATTTAGTTTATATGTCATATTAGTTAATAGAACCACTTGCATTAGGATGTATATAATAGTTGCATCATGGCATGTAGTTGCATTTAGATAAAATATTTTGAAAAGTGCCTAATTGAGAACTTTGACAAGAGCAACTAAGCCATTACAAATACTTTTTCAACTTAACCTATTCTGGATCAATGATTTACAACCTCGGTCTTCTTTTCAACCAAAAAGCACGAGACATCTTGCTTTGAATACAACATACGCATATACCATAAGATTAACAATCTAATGGTTCCAAGTGTACTCGATAACTCTTTGCGTTTATCATTCCAGAATTTAAGGTTGAATCTTGGGTTACCAATTTGAGTCTTGCATCATCTACATGATATGTTATTCTAGTTTGGTTTGGAATATAATCACCTTGATAATGGGCTAGCCATACATCAAATCATGGTGTATAGGGTCACAAAAGTGAAACCTCTTTTGTATCTTAACAAGATTATATTCTTATTCAGAGTTTATGCACTTAATGGTCATAATTAAGTACAACTTTAAA
Organism: Silene latifolia; assembly: GCF_048544455.1. Lineage (NCBI taxonomy): Eukaryota > Viridiplantae > Streptophyta > Magnoliopsida > Caryophyllales > Caryophyllaceae > Silene > Silene latifolia. The sequence continues at coordinate 401,084,234 of NC_133538.1, forward strand.
CCCAAAAACTAGATTGAATACACAATGACTCTATCTCTCGATATTATTTGATGCTAGTCATTATATTATAATAATCTTATGTATCCAATACAATGATGAAAATCACCACCGGTTTCTAATATTGACGAAGTAGTACTAGAAAAATTTATGTTAATCAAATAAACATTTATAGAAGAAAGTCTCATTAGATGTCCCACAACTAACTTGCTGATTCTTCAATAATTTGGGGTAGTTTCCTTTCTAGCGTCCAACAATTTAGACAATGGAAACTTTATTGGTCGTGATTGATAGGTTTAGTATCGTTATTCTCAATAACTTTACTTTTAACATTACCTTGTATCAATTCCATTCGAATTTTGATTCTTTGAACCTCGTCCTTTTCTTAACGGTTAAGAGAATGCTCCCATTCATTTCAATAAGTCTTTGCTTAGAGAAGCAAAATTGAGTTTCATGAAGACTACTCTTCATTCGTTCGTTTAGTCTTAAAACTTTCATTGAAGTGGTTGCGGTATTTTGGTCAATTTTGATTTCCAACAAATCTAGTTACCAAAATGATTTAACGTTTCAAAGTACTTAACTCAATTAAGCATATGAGAAATAATTCATTGTAAATAGATATGTTAGTCAAGAATCAAAAACCCTTTTGATCACGAATAACTTTTATCTATACTCTTCACAAGAGATCCTTTCAATGGATAATACGAGGTTTTTAGAAGAATATTCAAATTTTGTCTTTCGTTACGATGTTTTAATGGAGATTGGAATCGAAATGATATCGTATATAAATTGTGGTGACGAAATAGAACGATTCGAACGATGCGACAACGGAATGATGAAAACTAACATTTATCGTTATAATAATACTTGTAAACAAGTAAAACATTTACATAGTGACCTCTACCCAACTATGATAAATGATTCCAAAATCCAAATTCATATTAACTTGGGCACGCTTTGGCGATACAACCCTTATCAATATAACTCGGTGGATTAACTCTTTAATCGATTCTACTTTTAGAACTCTTGGTCGATAAAATTACATTAATATTTATCTTTAGCCCAAAACACATCCGGCTATGGTCGTGAATAGTTTTGTTGAGTTCAACACAAATTTCGAATAAATGTGTCCATGATTCAAATTCACATTAACTTGGGCACGCTTTGGCGATACAACCCTCATCAACATGAATTCAGTGGATAGATATTTAGCACCCACTTCCCCTACGTAACATGGTTTGTACCCCGGTTTGGCTGAGCGCACTCCCTCACGAAATAGGTTTTCATGGTTTCTACTTTTTGGTAAGGCTAAGTCTCAATTGTTTATTTTAGCGAGAGGTCATGTCAATTTATTATCTATCATGTTTTAAGTGAACTAAAGCGGTGAACTACGATAATTTTAATTGACACGGTCGATAAACTTGATTTAAAATGCATGTTTAGTTATGGCGATTTAGCGATGCATGCAACATATAAATAAAATGCAAAGCATAAAATAAAATCCTAGTATGGCCTTCCTAAAATAGTAAATCTAATAAACTATTACAAATTCGGAAACCAACTCCTTTAGTCCCTTGAACTTCGGTCTTGGCACGCACTTCAAGGCAATACTTTCTTTGATGGACCGCCTTCTCGAATGGCACCATCTTCAAGGAACTCCGGAATAATTAAATTACAAAACGAATTACATAATTTCCTATTATACATTTGTAATTAAAAATAAATCTATTAAATTAAAAAACGGTGATACGAGATCACAATAATTACAACCGAATCGATATTCTCATACATTTCGGGTAATATCAATTAAAAACTAAGGCTATACTAAGTAAAGATTACATAATTCAAAAAATATATAAAATAAAAATATGACAATCATAAATAAAATGCAGAATTATAATATGTATGAACATGCTTAATTTTATGCTAAATCGCCTTTTAAGAGCCAATATCGTATATTTTATCGGTTTTTATAGATTTGCGTGATTATAACTTGTTAAAATCACAAAATATCTCATAAATTCATATTTATGTTCAAGTTAATTACCCTAACCATCTTAGGACTCAAAACTTAGTCTTCACTAATATTTTGACAATAACTCAACTTGATTTCTTAATATTGTTCATTATGGACCAAAAATACAAAATTATGCTATAAACTTCAAATTAAATTATAAAAATTTCAAATAATTTCAAAATTTAAAATTTAAACTCATGAACATTCTAGAAAAATACCATGACACTCATAATGTTCAAAACTTAGGTTAAAAATTTCAAAAAATTATCGAGAAAAACAATGTTGCGGTTTATCGGTTTTAACAAATATGACCATTAAAATATGAGAAAGTTTATTTTCATCAACTTTTCACTTTTATATCTAAAATATATGATAAAATGCAACATGTGACGTTTTTCTTTGGTCATGAAGTTTGTTTTAGCATTATAACTAATTATTGTCACTATTTATGTGATTTTTCATCAAAAATTCATAAATCATGCAAAAAGACTTCACTATAGCCAAGAATTTTACACACATATTGTAAAATTGCATGGGACAACATAATAAATTTCCATGACGAGATTCGAAATATAACTCATATTAATCTATTTACCCATTTAAATACGATTTTAACTTATAAAATTCATATTTCGAGCAAAACAACTTATTTTAACATGAAAAATTACAGGCAATCAGTATATATTATATGTAAAAACATATCCAAAAACCATTGGAAAATTCGAAGTTTAAGTAATTTTCGTCCAAAAATGACATTTATATATATACAGTACAAAATCACATTTTTATGTTATAAATTAACAAAATGAACAATAAAATCCATAAATAAACCAAAATGTCCTAAAAATCACTTAGGACCAGAAACTTTTAATATGCAAAGTTATTTTTAAGTTTATCTTCATAAATCGAAATTAATTAGTTTTGTATGTTAATCTTATAACTCGGAAAAACCATAAACCGAATTGCATGCAAACAACCTAAGGCTCATGATACCGCTTGTTAGATTCATTAATCTCATTAGTATACATATTCATATATGAATTAATTTATTTGGTCATAAAATAAATACAAGATCTTATGCATGCAAACATAATACAAAGTAGAGAAGAAATTGTCACTTCTTACATTTGTGTTTCGGATTTTTGGGCACCAACAAGATCTTCTTCTTGTTAGTTCTTGAGCTTTCCAACAATGGATGAACAAAGGTTCAAATTAGAACCTCTCCCAAAAGCTTATACCCAAGGAATACCCATAATATTTTAATTAATATTGGACTAGTATCAATTAAAACAAGCTTAAATTTAGACACAAAAATATAATTTTGTTCTCTTGTATTTTTGGCCAAGAGAGGAGTGATTTACGAAGTTTTTATTTCTCTAAAACTTTTAGAGTAAAAGAACCACACACTAGTAAAAATATGACATCTATATTTTACAACTTATAGAATGAAAAATATAAGAGAAAACTCTCCTTTTTCTCTTTGGAAAACCGGTTGGCAAGGGAGGAGAGGAGCGAATGCATGAGCTTGTTTTCTTCCCAAGAAATAATAGGTTTGCATGGTTATATACTAGAGTGATCATTGTGTTTTTTATTTAAAATAATTAACACAGTTTAAAACCCTAACCCTCCCTATTTTCTTTACACCCATCATAAAATGGAAGGTCCATTTTATTTTGTCATTTGTCAATTTTGTCAATTTTGTCATGTGTGACATGTTACATGACATGTAACACTATAGTGTATTTTTAACATATTAAAAATCAACATGTTAATAAAATATGTCAATACAAAATTCAATTAGTAATTCTTGAATACTTGTACCAAAATGGGTCATATAATTATAAACTACAACAACTTGTATTTATAATAAATTATTCATTCTGTTTTAATTGTTTCGTAAACAATAATTTAATCTAAGTAATAAAACAATTTGATTACTTAGACCGTATCTCATTTAATCAAATTACAATAAGACACGTTCACTTTACTCACAAAAATCATCCGTCAATTTTAAGCAATTTAATTAACTCGTATCGGCATACGATTAATTAAATAATCAATTAAGAGTAATTCCCTATAGGTATGACCTAAGTGGATCAACTGATCACCACCGTCACACGACAGTAATGTCAAACTCTAGTCATCCAATCATTACCGATATGTGTGGACCAGTTGACTGTAAAATATTACTTCCCACATGTATTCTTAAAATGAGATTTAAACATGTGATCATTATGATCGACGGTTGTGATCACATTATTGTCGGAGGACACTTATTCCAACAGAGTGTCCTCAGGTTGGGACGAGCGTCTCTCCACAGTAGGACGAGCGGCTTCTCCAGCAGATGCTCGGATTTTGTTAGAGCGAAAAATCCCAGAAACTTTTGTTAACTAGACGAGCGGATTCCCAACGCGACGGGCGTCCGGAATAGGACGAGCGGATCAGCACTTGAGACGCTCGGACTTCAGATCAGAACTAAACAACTGCTTACCAGCTCAGTAGGACGAGCGGATTCCTAGGGCGACGCTCGGACTCTCTGCTTGGACGAGCGGCTTTTCCAGCAGACGCTCGGATTCCTCCTGCCTTTCTTTCACTCAGATAGAAATATTTCCCCACACTTGAAAATTAGTTCCTTCATTCATCAAAATGATTAGTGACCCTCCCTCACTTACTCTCATGGAAAGAATCATGTTTATGAAAGAAGTGCAATAAAATTAAAAGTACAAGTAAGAAGGGTTAGTATATTTACAAGTGGTGGTTTAGGGAGGACTCCACCAAACTCTCCTTTTGATGATTTCTTCAAGGATGAGGAGGCCCGATGTAGGTGACCTCAACCTCTCCAGTGAATGCTCCCTCATAATATGGATTCAATCTTTGGCCATTGACCTTGAATTTGCTTCCGTCATCCAGTTTGATTTCCAAGTCTCCATACTTGCCTAACTCGGTGATCACATAAGTACGCATCCATCTAGAGTTCAACTTCCCGGGGAAGAGTCGATATCAGGAATTGAATAGAAGGACTTTATCTCTTTTGTGCAAGGCTTTTTGCTTGATTCTCATGTCATGAAGCAACTTTGTCCTTTCCTTGTAGATCTTTGCGTTCTCATAAGATTGTAGTAGGAATTGTTCCAACTCTTGGATTTGTATCATCCTTCTTTGACCACTTAATTTGAGATCAAGGTTGAGATCTTTGATCGCCCAAAAAGCTTTGTATTTTAACTTAATTGGCAAGTGGCATGCTTTCCCGTAGACAAGTTTGTAAGGGGAAGCTCATATGGGAGTCTTATAGGCCGTCCTATAAGCCCAAAGAGCGTAATCAAGCTTCATGCTCCAAGCTTTACGAGTCTTGTTTACAACTTTCTCAAGAATTTGCTTGATCTCTTTATTTGAAACTTCAACTTGACCGCTTGTTTGAGGATGGTATCCTAAGCCGGTTCTATGTTGAACACCATATTTGGTCAAAAGGGATACGAGCTTCTTTTCGTGAAAATGCGTTCCTCCATCACTTATGATTGCTCTAGGGACTCCGAATCTTGGGAAGATTATTTTCTTGAAGAGCTTAGTGACCGTCTTTGCATCATCGGTTGGGGTGGCAATTGCCTCCACCCATTTTGAGACGTAGTCTACGGCCACAAGGATATATTTGTTTCCCTTGGATGTCACGAACGGCCCTTGGTAGTCGATCCCCCAAACGTCGAAGATTTCCACCTCTAGTATGCCCCTTTGTTGCATTTCATTCCTCCAAGAGATATTCCCCGTCCTTTGACAAGTATCACAATGAAGGATGAATTCCCTTACATATTGGAACATCGTGGGCCAATAGAAGCCCGATTGAAGAATTTTTGCAATGGTTCTACTTGCTCCATGGTGTCCACCGTAAGGTGATGAGTGGCATCCTTCAAAGACTCCTTGAATCTCCCATTGAGGGATGCACCTTAGGTAGAGCCCATCACTACACTCCTTTTAAAGATTTGGGTCATCCCAAAAATACCTCTTTACTTCGAATAAGAACATCTTTCTTTGGTTGTAGTTTAAGTTTGGAGGGAGTACTCTTCCAACAATATAGTTGCCATAATCGGCAAACCATGGGGTCATATGTCTCTCAAGTTGTGTTTGAATATCCATTAAGATATCATCGGGGAAAGAGTCATTGATTGGTGTTTCTCCTTCTTCATCATGAAACCGGATCCTTGACAAGTGATCCGCCACTACATTCTCGGCTCCTTTCTTATCTCTTATTTCCAATTCTAATTCTTTAAGAAGCAAAATCCATCTCAACAACCTTGGTTTTGCCTCTTTATTTATCAAGAGATGTCGAAGGGCGCGGTTATCCGAAAAGACAATCACCTTGGATCCAAATAAGTAGGAACGGTATTTGTACAAAGCATAGACAATGGCAAGAAGCTCTTTTGCGGTGGTATCATAGTTCACTTGGGAAGAGTCAAAAGTCTTGCTAATATAGTAGATAGCATGCAGAGCTTTCCCTACCTGTTGGCCAAGAACCGCTCCAACGGCGTAGTTACTATCATCACACATAATCTCGAACGGTAGTTCCCAATTTGGTGGTTAAATGATCGGTGCCGATATTAGTGCTTCCTTGATTCTATTAAAGGCTTCAACACACTCATTAGTGAAATGGAATTGGGCATCTTTAAGTAAGAGTTGAGTGAGGGGTTTCGCGATTTTTGAAAAATCTTTTATGCAACGGCGATAGAAACCCGCATGACCGAGAAAACTTCTCACCCCTCTAACATTCACGGGAGGTGGGATTTTCTCTATCACCTCAACCTTAGCTTTATCGACCTCGATGCCATTTTCCTAGATAAATGACCCAAAACAATTCCTTCATTGACCATGAAGTGACACTTTTCCCAGTTTAAAACAAGACTAACATCCTCACATTTTTGCAATACAAGAGAAAGATTATGCAAACATGAGTCAAAGACTTTTCCATAAACGCTAGAATCATCCATAAAAACTTTCATTATGGTCGCTAGGTAATCGGAGAAGACATTCATCATGCATCTTTGATAAGTGGCAAGGGCATTACACAAGCCAAAAGGCATCCTCCTATATGCAAAAGTACCATAAGGGCATGTGAAAGTGGTCTTGTGTTGGTCATCCGGGTGTATAGGGATTTGAAAGAATCCCGAATACCCGTCAAGGTAGCAAAATAACTTGTTGGAGGCTATCCTCTCAAGCATTTGGTCAATGAATGGTAGGGGAAATGATCCTTTCTTGTTGCGGAATTCAATTTTCGGTAGTCAATACACATACGCCAACCGGTGATCTTCCTTGTGGGTATTAGCTCATTCTTTTCATTTGTCACTATCGTGGTACCTCCTTTCTTAGGTACCACTTGAACGGGGCTAACCCTTAAAGAATCCAATATGGGGTATATGATTCCCGCATCAAGTAATTTCATAACCTCTCCTTTAACAACTTTTTGCATGTGGGGGTTTAATCTCCTTTGAGATTGAATGGTAAGTCTATGGCCCTCCTCTAGATGAATTCTATGCATATAAAAGTTGGGACTTATCCCCTTAAGGTTATCTAGACTATAACCTATAGCCTTTTCATGTTGTTTCAACACATCAAGCAATTTTCCCAATTGGTTTTCATCAAGTTTGTAATTAACAATTATGGGTTTGGTCTTAGATTCATCAACGTAAGCATATTTCAAATTTGGGGGAAGGGGTTTTAAAGTTGGGACTTGTACCTCACTTTCCTCCATTGAAGGTTCATTGAGAACTTGCTCCATTTCCATTAGACACTCCATTCTCATGGCATGTTCAACTTGTTCTTCACGCTCATCAATCTCGTCATACTCAAATTCCAAGACAAATTCTTCTTGCTCTTTGGCTTGTAAGATGTCTTCTATGATTGCTTGCTCTTGTTCTATAGGTTTATGCTTCCACAAGGATGTTATGTACTAATTCGGATTGCTCATGAGTAAGTTCTTTCTTAGCTAGAGCGGCCTCAAAAAGATCTACCTCCAACTCCCAATGCATATTTTTGGCCTCACTTGCTTCCAAGGCTTCCAATGCTTGCATGAGGTCTTTGAAGAAAGGTATACTCAAGTGGTCCTCAACAAAACAATCTATACATCCATCTTGCAAAATATCAAACTTCTTGAAAACAATTAGAATAAACATTGAGGAGCTTTACTTCCCCAAGGCAAAGAAAGACACAACTAATAACAGTATAAGAATATCAAATCAAGTAAACACCGTCCCCGGCAACGGCGCCATTTTTGGTCGGACTCACTTGGAGCTTAGATTTCGGTTGCTTGTCGTTAGGAGCACCTAGACCAAAACAATATTTATATCTCCACAAACAACTCTACTATTAGTAAAGAGGTAAGTAAAGGTCGGATCCCAAGGGACGGGTATTGATGTAGGATTTTCGATTGCAAGTAGCAGTGTCTAGGGGTGTCACGATTTGGGTTGACATAAGAAGATCACTAAACTAAATAGCAATAAAAGTAAACAAGCAAGATGATTAAAATGAGATGTAAACAATTGATTAAAGGCACTAGTGTGTCATGGGGTCATAGGAGATTCATGGAAATTGATCATACAAACATATTCTCAAATTATAAGCAAGCAATTATTGTTGTGATAGGATCGAGTTGGTTTATATCTTACAATCCTAGGAAGGTTTGGGTCCCGGAGCCGAATCGATTAGATTGTACAACACCTACAAGTCGACTTAATCCTCCCTACTCAACTATATGCATGGTCGAATGAGATTCGAGTTGGTTTATGTCTTACAAGTCTCATTGAAAAGGTAAGTGATGGGTAAAAAAAATGCAACGATTCATAGGCTGGCATTTCATCAAACATAACATGTGCATAAGTTGAGATCACAACAAGCAAGCAAATAAATTATGAAAACATATTAAATTAAGCATGAATCATCCCCCATGTAGGTTTCCCCTAATTACCCATTAACCCTATTTAAGGAAACTACTCACTCATTATCAAGTTTAACATGTTAACAAGTTTAACAAAGCAAAACATGATGAATAAATGAAGATGATTAACAATAATTAAAAAGGGGTTAAGAGAGTTATACCTAATGATGATTCCAAAATAATAATGCAAAGAATAATACAAGTACTTGATGATTGATGGAAGGTTTTCAATCTCCCAATAAACCCAAATAATCTTCAATTACCCAAAATAAAGGATGAACAAAAGAGAAATTAAGGAAATGAGATTTTTATTAAGAATTGATTAGAAGTTGATTACAAGATTAAGAAGAGATTAGAATGATATAAATACACTAAAGATTCATAAGAAGAGCATGATAACCTAATTAGACTAATGAGGTATTTATAGTGGGGATTAGGTGCACAAATTAGGGTTACTAAGGGCTTAAATGACAATTAAGTCCTTAAGGAATCGCTGCTCTCAAGAGAAGATACGGGTCTCCTTTTAGCTAGTCTTCCAAAAATATGCGCATCTTTAAAGAGGCAAGAAGAGGACGTGTTGTCCTGTAACACAATCCGAGCGTCCAAGGGTCGGGATGAGCGGATTCTCAGATGGCTGGACGAGCGGCCTTCAAGCTTGGATGCTCGGATTCTGGCAATTTTGGACGGGTGTCCCGGTGGTTAAGACGCTCGGATCTTGTCCCAGCCTTCCTTTTTCTTCTTTTCTTCTTTCTTCTTCCAACAATCCTCCGGAATTTTGTCGGGGATGCAAGGATCTTCTTCATCATTACCCATCTACTACATTATGTTCAAAGGCCTTCTAGTCTTGTCTTCTCTTTGATGCTTGGTCATTAGATTTGATCAATTTAGCTCTATTTTTCCATGAAATGCAAGGTTTGCACTACTCTCCAACCAAGGAAACAAAACCTCAAAGAATATGCAAAACAAAGGACTAGAGATAGTAAATGACCCAAATATGCACTAAAAAGCATAGGAACGAGGCTAATTCGGGGACTAAATATGCTCAAATATTGGTCACATAAATTATTTACCATATATCTCCTTGGTGTGATGTGAAAGGAACCACCATCACCATATTTTAGCATCCTTTCTCGTGGCCCAAACTTTCCATCTACCCACATCGGCATCCTCGCCGTCTTTGTCACCAAGAGAAGTACGCAAGTCAACGCTTTCTTTATCTTCATCACTATTCTCAACATCAATCATTTCATCATCACCATCTCTTACATTGATAGCCTCATCATCAACCGGTTCATTGCTCCCATTTACACTCTCATTCCTATTTTCACATACCACCTCTTCATCTTTTGAAATGTAAAAATCTGGAAAGGAGACTTTCCGATCCACCCAATTCGGTAGTGGGCCATTTGGGTCAAGTAGGCCGTTCTTGTCCAAGTTGTAAAGTGATGGATATTGGGCACAATAATTGTTCACCCGATCTTTGTACATTTCTTTATGGATATGTTGCAATAATTTCGTAGCATAATCATTTCCCGCCTTGACATTGGGGTCGTCAAGGTTAAAAGGTGTGTAAGGAAAGGGATAAAGAGGTATAAACAATGTTGGGGATGCTTCTTGACAACATGAGGGTGTAGAAGTTTCACCTTGGTCAATGGAGGAGGAGGTGGACCTTGTTGGTAAGAGGTACTCTATTCTTTTCTTTGCAAGTCGTGGAAGCTTGTTTCTTGGTAAAGTAATGGAAGGACCATCCTTCACTAGCCATTCCACGGTCAAGTTATCATCATTTTTCTTTACCCAATAGTAATGACGAGCATGCACAAACATATCTATCTTTGTATCACCTTTGACCAGGGTATAAATACTCGTTTTATTGAAGTCGGGGTCAAAGTACTTTGCTAGCCATGTTATTAGTCCACCATTGACTATAAAAGCCATAGTCTCCTTGTCCGAAAGTAAACTCATCCAACAGTCTAATAAAAGCTTCACAATGTCATATTCTTGCCCATAAGACCCATGCACATTCAAGCGAGACTCAAGGTAGGCCAAGTCGAGTTCTGTGATAGATCATGCCTCCTTTCTAGCTATCAATGTATTTTCCACAAAGCGGTACCAAAATATAAGGCGTGTTAGACGAATATACCAAGGCGAATAAGCCTTACAAGTGGTAAACTCTCCACCCGTAATCGCCTTCCAAAGAGGCTTGGCATCGAAATTATGGGGTTTCTTGATACCTCTAAAGGGTATCTTAAGTCCAAAAATCTCGGTAAAAGCATGTAAATTGATCTTTCGGAAAACATTAGCAAGACTGAATTCAACAAATTTTCTATCTTCATATCTAGTCATCTTTAATGAAGTTATGAATTTAAGAGTCAAGGCTTTGTAAGTCTGTTCATGCATATCAAAGAGCTTGCCTAGTTTCATTGACTCGAAGAAGGACCGAGTATCCTCTAAAATTCCTAAGTGGCTCAAGGTTTCTTGACAAAGGAACTTTATAGTTACAACATTTTTCTTAAGCGAAGAGTTAAAGGATTTATTATGTTGCTCATCAATAAAGATTACCTCCGGGAATCCTTCCAATGGTTCGATTGTTCGAATTTCGGGAAGCATGATCACCTCTTATACTCGTTCCTCCATCGTTGGTGCTACAATTATTGCCCTTGAAGCCAATGCCAATTGCCTTTTTGTGAGATTTTGGGCACTTGGTGTTACCCTTAGTTCTTGCCATCTAAATGACCCTTGCTTGAAAACCTTCAATCCTTGACAAAGTAGTACCAATTAACCTTGTAGATGCTTGACAAATATTCTTCAATCAACAATCAAGCAATTAATCAAACCCATCATTTTCTTTTTTGGACTGATTCATGGCGCGTGCACGAGCTCGGCTTGATCAATCCAAAGCTTCCATGGATACTAGGAGCTCAAAAGAGACTATCGATCACCTTTCAGTGGCTAATGGTGCAGAATTGGGGGAGATTTTGCCCACTCCGATTTCGCGTAAACCTAATACAGTTAATGATCTCATTCAATCCGCCATTAAAATTGTCGGTAAAAATCCTTCTTCTTCGCTTGTTAAGAGAGCTATTCCTCATTCTTCTGGTCCTTGTATTGCAAATTTAGGGTTTTCTACTGGAGTTAATTGGAATTTTGGTTTCACTATTTCTGCTCGTCCTTCTGAACTGACTATCATTGATTCAACTAAAAGTGTTTATACTCTAATTGTGTCTACCAACCTTGTTGTAGCTACCAATTGCACTACTAATGTTGATAAAACTGTTGTTATTAATACTGTGAATAGTGCTACTGATCACAATGTTGAGCTTACTACAAATCCAACTGTACCTACTGTGAATAATATTGTTCCTACTGCTGCTAAAACTGTTTCTGGTGGTAATTAGAAGCAAGCTCTTAATTCTCCTGGAAAGTTAGGCATGAATCTCTTTTTTTGTGAACATAGTGCTCATTCTGAGGAGATCGATATTCATGTGGAGGATTATGCTGATGAGCTTAAGCTTTGGTCTCATACTTTAATGGGTAATGTTTTAGGGGGAGGCCTACTCTTAAAGTTGTTCATGATTTTGTCACTAAGCACTGAGCTAACATTGCTTCCCCTACAGTTCAGTACTTTAGAAAAGTATGGTTTACCTTCCGTTTTAATTATGAGTTGGAGTTGAACAATGTGCTTAAACAAGGGCCCTGGATGGTTGGTCCTAACTCTCTGATCCTTAAACAGTGGAGCCCTTCCTTCTCTTTGGAAATGGATAGAGTTGCAAGGGTTCTTATATGGATCTTGTTTCCAGGGTTACAACCCTTCTTATGGTCTGATGTGGTTCTGAGCAAAATGGCAAGTAAAGTGGGAAAGCCCCTTTTTGCTGATTCAGCTACCACTGCCAAATCTAAGCTCTCTTTTGCTAGGGTCTTAGTTGAGGCTAATGTTTCTAAGGATATCCCTTCTCACAAAGTGTTTAACACTCCTCACCTTGGACATATCTCTCAAAAGGTTGTTTATGAATGGCTACCATATTTTTGCACTTGCTATAATAAGTTGGGTCATAGTTCTGCAACATGTAAAAGAAATAAAGCTGTAAAGGATACTGTGGCTGCTAATCAGTCTTCTCTATCTGATCATGTTCCTAAGGATCCTCCTAGTAGGGGTGATAGTGAGAACCTTATTAGCTCAGCTCAGGGTCCTTCTGCAACTGCAGACCCTATTGTACTACACAATTCTACTGAGCTTTGTTCTTTAGGTGACACTGGGAAGTCTGATACTACTGACATTCCAGTCTCATCTAATCCTTATCATTGCCTAGTTGAGGATGTGGAAGTGGTTACTATGGGATCAGAACCAGGTGGTACCTCAGTCCCAACTGAGGATGAAGTGGGGTCAAGGGTGGGGAATGTAGACCCTGAATGCTCTAAGCTAGGTCAGAGATCCTCTCTTTCTGTTCTTACTTCTACTTTGTCTGGGGCTATAAAGCACCCAGGACGTTCTATCCCACCAAGAAGTAGGAAGTCTACTTCTAGGTCTCAAACTGTTGGTCCTTGTGATGAAATTCAGGTCAATAACCCTGGTTTAATGGAGAAAGCTGAACTAGGTGGTACCTCAGTGATCTCTCAGATAGAAGAGGTCTTAGGGAAGGGGAATGTAGGCTCAACTGGCCAGAGATCCTCTCTTTCTGATTCTTCTTCCCCTGATATGATCCATGTAATGAATCTGCGATGTTCAGCAGTGGTGGCTAATGTTCAGGTGCCTGACACTCCTGATACACTCTCTTTATGAAGGTAGCTTCTTGGAACATTTGTGGTCTTAATTGCCCCATTAAATAGCAGGAAGTTAGGAATTTTTTATTGGTGAATAAGATTGACATTCTGGGTCTTCATAAAACTAGGGTTAAGTCTGATAGAGCTTCATCTATTATTCAAACAAATTTTGGTAATTCGGCTGTTCTTAATAACTCTGACTATCATTACAATGGTAGGATTTGGCTCCTTTATAATCCCTCTATTGTTTCTATTTCTTCTTTGGTTCTCACTAGCCAGATGATCATTTGTAAGGCTCATCACTTTGGTAGTAATATTACCTTCTGCATCAATGTGATCTATGGTTTCAATGCTGTTGAAGAGAGGATAGCACTTTAGAGTAGCCTTAATGATTACTCTACTACTGAGCCTTGGCTTGTCCTGGGTGATTTTAATATTGTTAGAAGGCCTGAGGAAAAGCTTAGTCCTCATCCTCCTGACCTCTTAGATATGATGGCTTTAATTCTTGTCTTGCTGATTGTAACCTTGATGATATGAGTAGTACTGGTTCTGATCTTACCTGGACTAATAAACAAGATTCTGCTACTCGAGTTTGGTCTAAGTTGGATAGAGCCCTTGTTAATCCTCAATGGCACACTATTTTCCCCACCTCCTATGCTCATTTCCTTGAAATGGGGCTCTCTGATAATTCTCCAGTGCATATCTTTGCTCCTGATGATCCCCATGTGACCAAGATGTTTAGTTTCCTTAACAGTTGGGTGGAGCATCCTGATTTTGTGAAAACTATTCATTAGGCTTGGATTTCTTCTAAAGCTGGCAGCCCTTCCTTTTCTTTATTTAGAAGCAAAAGAGTGTGAAACATGCTCTCACTCGGTTTTAAAGAACTCGCTTTAGCTCTATTCAGCAAAGAGTTAAGCTTGCTAAAGAGAATCTTCTTCATTGTCAATTTAGACTCTTTTCTGGTCCCTTGGCTCCTGACCTTATTTATGAGGAAAGGCTCAGAATGGCTGAATATACCAAGCTTAAGAATAATAAGGTTACTATCCTTTCTCAAAGAGCTAAACTTCATCATGATCAGAAAGGTGATAGCTTTACTAAGTATTTCTTTGCTAAGATTAATGAGAGGAAGCATCAACAAGTTATAGGTGTTGTTAAAGATAAAGAGGGGATCTTTCAAGAAGGCCTGGATAATGTTTGTATGGACTTTCAAGAGTACTATTGTAGTCTTCTTCGCCATGCTCTCCCTGTTTCTCCCATGGATACGGATGTTCTTGACACTGGACCTCATGTGTCCCCTGAGGATTCTGCTTTTCTCATTATGCCTATCTCTAGCCAGGAGATTAAGCATACTGTGTTTAGTATTGATACTGAGAGTAGCCCTGGCATTGATGATTTTTCTTCTGGTTTTTATAAAGCTGCTTGGTCCATTATTGGCTTTGATTTTACTGCTGTTGTGCTGAACTTTTTCAAGACTGGTAACATGCCTAAGAAGGCTAATTCCACTCTTATCTCTTTAATTCCTAAGAAACCAGTGCCTGAGTCTGTTCTAGATTACAGACCTATTTCCTGCTGCACTGTTTTCTATAAAACTATTAGCAAAATTATTATTTCCAGGCTTCAGAAAGTTATTCCCACTGTTGTTGGTGAGGAGCAAACTGCTTTCATCAAAGGGAGAAGTATCTTTCAGAATATCATGTTATCTCAATCTCTAGCTAAAGGCTATACCAGGAAGAACATCTCCCCTAGATGCCTTATTAAAGTGGATATCAGGAAGGCTTTTGATACCCTGCAATGGGATTTTATTGCAAATATGTTGGCTTCTTTTGGGTTTCCCTCCTTGTTCATTAAGTGGGTGATGGGTTGCATATCCACTCCTTGGTACTCTTTTAAACATAATGGTGGTGTTAATGGTTTTTTTCAAGGGAGAAGTGGCATTACACAAGGAGATCCCCTCTCTCCTTACCTCTTTGTGCTCAGCATGGAAGTGCTGTCCAGAAGTATGAGAGTTCTTTGTCATCAGAAGAATGTTACTCATCATCCTAAGTATAGGTTGCCTAATCTGACTCACTTAGTCTTTGCAGATAATCTAATGGTCTTTATTAGAGGATATGTGCCCTCAGTTAGGGTAGTAAGTCTGAGCTTTCTAAGTTTGCTGCTGTTTCTGGGTTATGTGCTAATGTAGATAAAACTAATATCTACTTTGGTGGGGTTCATCCTACTGTTCAGCAATAAATTCTTCAGGATACTGGTTTTAAAATTTGCTCTTTCCCTTTTAGATACTTGGGAAATCCCTGAACTGATTCAAGGTTCTCTGTTACACTCTATGATTCCATTGTCACTAAAGTTCAGAATGCTTGCCAACATTGGTCTTCCAGATTGCTTTCCTATGCTGGTAGAGCTCAGCTCATTAACTCTATTATTTTTGGAATTGAGAATTTTTGGTGTGCTAGTACTTTGATGCCTCTGGAAGTAACTAGACATCTTAATAAGCTCTGTAAAGATTTCTTTTGGGGCAATGTTCATGGTAACAGGAAAGTGGTTTTTAAAAGTTGGAAGCATATCTGTTCTCCCTGGATGGTGGTGTATTTAATATCAAGGATATTGAGACCTGGAATTATTCCCTGCTGCTCAAATGGCTAAGCATTCTGTCTCACCCTCTAGGGGGATCTAGTCTATATGGATTACTGCTTACATTACCAAGCATGAAGACATTTGGTCAATCTGCACTAAAGATCATTTTTCTGCTAGTCTTAAAAGCATTCTCAAAGCTAGAGATTGATTAATTCTACTGTCTGGCTCTCATCAGCAAGCCCAGCTCCTGCTCACCAGTTGGATTAAAGGTGGAGCTCTCAGGCCTGGTCTTGCTTATAGGTATTTGAGAGGTGACACTGTTGCTGGGCCTTGGACCTTAAACCTGAATTGATCTCGTATCATTCCAAGTCATAAAATCATTTATTCCCTTGCTATTCAATCCCAACTTGCCACTGTGGATAACATCACCCGTAAGGGGGTTTTTTTGGTGAATAGTTGTGTTCTCTGTGAGCAGCAGGAGGAGTCTCACTGTCATTTGTTCTTTCAATGCTGTTTCTCTGCTACTGTCTGGACTACTATCCTGTCTTGGATGGGTATGACGAGGTCAAGTAAGACTCTGCTGCAAGAATAGTCTTGTTCTCATAGTGCTCATCAGCTTTCAGGATGGAAACGTGACTGGTTCAGCATCTCCTTAGCTGCAGTTGTGTATCAGCTTTGGAAGGAAAGGAATGCTCGAATTTTTGCTCAGAAAACCAATGGTGTTGATGTGCTCGTGAAGAGAATCAAAAACCTTATTGCAGTTTGGCTTCTTATGAAGGCCTACAAAATTGATCAACAACTAATTCTCTTGCACCTTCATAGTTAGATCCTTCTTATTCTAGTTGTTTCCTTTGTTGGTTGTATTCTATATTGGATATGCTTTGCAAAAATGTAATTTCCTTTCTTTTGAAATGAAATGATAATCTTTTGCAAAAAAAAATTAATCAAACCCAATTGCAAAATTTTCAAATTTGAGATGTGTGATTTGAAAGTTAAAAATTGTTGTTGGAGTTGATTAAATATGTCAAGGATGAATTTCCAACAAATTTGAGATGATTTGGTTGAGATTTGAGTGAGTTTGAATATGGGTAATTGGTGTTTTTGTGAGAAAGGGGGTTTTGTGTTTAAGAATAAAAATGAAGAAAAATAAGAAGGGAGCCCGTGTTAAAGTTGAAGTGAACAGTGGAGCTCGGGCGGATTTTCTGGCAGGGCTTGAAGTTGCTCTTTGAAGTAGCCCGAATTGAGGCAGCGCTCGGGCGGATTTCTTGGACTCGGACAGGTTGCTGCTGGGCTCACCCGACTTCCTTGGCAGGAATTTGCCTTGGTTTGTTTGATCATATAATCCACCTGTCTTCTCCAATGGTAGCTCGACTCCTTTGTTTATGCATAGAACTTTTCATTAAGTGTGGGGCAATCGTAATACGCATGAATAAGCATACCCACACTTCATTTTTACTTCATCTACACACTCAAAACACAATTTAGCAAACCCTCCCTTACTAACTCTCATTATGAAAATCGAAATTAACTAAATGCGAAGTTAACTTAATTTAAATACAAGTAAAAGTGTTAATATATTTACAAATAGTGGTTTATAGAGGACTCCACCAAACTCCACTCATTTTTGAGCTTGTCATGGGGGCAAATCTAGGTCGTTGTTGATGTTGCTCAACATCCTATAGAAGTAATAAAAACACGTGTTCACATTTGTTGAATAAATCCCAAGAAGACTTGGGTGAATTTGGATCATCATGAGGCAAAAATCCTTCCTCATAAAAGCTTGGATCAGGATCAATGTATCTTTCATTGTAGTCAAATACCATTGCATTTCCAACATAAGGATTGAATAATCCTTCAAATTCATCATGCCGAAGGCTATTGACTTCTTTGCCCTTCATTGGATCAATCTCATTGCTAAAACTAGCAACCACTTATTTCATGTAATCATTGACATGGCTGTCGCAACCCTATCAAAAATAAAACCAACCGGTCTCTATAAAATGTAGTAGAGGCAGTCGGGTATCGAATCCACAAGGAGATGGGATTTTGTATGCTAAATTAAATCGGTCTTAAGTAACCGTTTCTTGGGGTTCGATTGTTTTGGTTCTAAGCTACGAAGGTATAAGAGAGAGAGAGAGAGAGAGAGAGAGAGAGAGAGAGAGAGAGAGAGAGAGAGAGAGAGAGAGATAGAGAGAGAGAGAGAGAAAGGAATAAAAAAAGTTTTAACGAGATTGACAGATAAAGAGAAACAGCTTGGACAGTCGGTTCACCATGGTTTCCTGGGAGTTCAATCTAGGGTCATAGGTCAACACAAACTCGGTCTGCAGGGTAGTGAAAAGGTCCTCTCAGTTCGCTATTCGTCGTAAAACAATTCTAACTTAGCTTTTATCCTCATTAGAATGCCCTAATGTTCATTGCAAGCCTTACCCGTTCCAATCTCTCGATCTAGGTCAAGGTTTACCAAATCAATTAGCTAAATACATCGACCCAAGCAACTAATCGCCATTGAATGCAATGATTAACAACACAGACCCAATTTATACCAAGCCCTAATCATCTAATCATATTCTCCCTAATTACTATGGCTCCTCTATGTCCTAGCATAGGAGGATTAGCTATGCACAATTGTTATGAAGAAACTAATGATAACAAATAAACAAATAGATTCAACATGATGATAAATTGCTAAGAAAAATAAGGGAATGAACAATAGAGAGAAAAGAACAAGAGTAAGAATTGCAATAATAATTAATTCAAAATAAAGAAACGAAATAAAATATACGAAAATTTAGGTTTTAAGAGTAAAGTCCTAAGAGAAGAGATGAGAGAGATGGCTGACTACCGTCATTTATCTTATTTATTCCTAGATACAAAATAGAATATACGAAAATTAACTAAAAGATTGCGTAACTAATAGAAGCTCTCGATCGAGCAGAAATAAACTACTCGATCGAGCAAGATAATGCGCAAACACCTTGATCGGGAACAATGAATGCTCGATCGAGGAACATAGAAAGCACCCCTCTCGATCGAGTAAAGCAAGTGCTCAATCGAGATCTTTCAGCATCCTAGGGTACTCGATCGACCGGTTTAGGCAACCAATTTGGTCGACCGAGAGCAGCAATAATGTATGAGTGTAGATGCACTCAAAACATCTTCCGAAACCATTTCACGCATCTCTAAGTGACAGATTCCAAGCTCTGATTCTTCTTAATCCAAAATGCATGCAAATGGGGCAAGTTTAGGCTCGATTGTGCTCCTTCCGGCTCATTGCTGCAATTAATACAAGATAGACCAAAGTAGACTATTCGGGGGACATTTGTAGCTAGATGCCACATAAATAACATAGAAATGCATGTAAATATAGGGTGAAAACCTTATATAAAATACACGCATCAAACCTTCCCAAACCAAACCTTTGCTTGTCCCCAAGCAAAATATGATTGCAACTAAAGACAACTAGTGGAACGGGACCAACTTACCAACTACAAATTGTCCACCCAAGCTAATTTAATGCAACAAATAACAAAGTAGCAAAAGGTCAAGTGGAAACGAGTTAAATCAATGTTTTAAACTACTGAACCATCGACCTTTCAAGACTAAAAAATATCGGACTCTCACGGATCGCTCATCACACAAATTAAGCACAGTCTGAGTATAAATGTATGAGACAGAAAGAAGTAAAGACGCTCACCTAACTCGACCTATAAGAACATGCATGCAGCTGACATGAAACCGATTTTTACCAACCGTACATATGCATTCAAAATAAACAGAAACAAGACACACGCCGAGCACTTACATATAATGTGAAGTGAGGCAATTGGGTAAGAAGGGGCAAAATAGATTTGGATAAGTGGAGGTAAAGCCAAGCTAGTACAACCATAACCAAATAATCAACTCATTCTGCTTCACTACTCAATACAAAACGCAAAACCGTGCCATTGTGGCAGAACATCACTCACATCAACAAAAGATTCCCCATAAGAAATAATGATAAGCATGGGAGTCATAACAACAACCTTTTTCCTTCTTTTCTTCGTTTTTCTTTTTCTTTAATCATTTTTCGTTCTTTTTCATTTTTTTCAATCTTTTCAATTCACTTTTCTTCTCTTCATACTACCAAATTCAAATCTTTCAAAGTGAACCAAATCTGACATGGATAACATCATACACACAATAACCACGAAACTAGCTTGACAGGGCAGGCTAAATTTGATGTAATTAGGGGGTCAAAAGGCAAATTTGGCTAATGTGAAGTTAATGGGTAGTAAAGAAAGAAGGGTTGTAAGTTACCTCTCCACGTGTGTCACGACCGCAAACCGAATGCATACAGTTACCGAGAAAAGAATGTCATGCTCGTGCAAATTGATGCTACATATCTTATAGAGAGTACCACTCGCATCCTATATGAAACTGGTCATGAATGTCACCAGTTTATCAAGCTCTAAATCTTAGAATGTATATGTAGCTTGCCAATATCAGAGTTAAGTCTATTCGTTCAGATAGATTTAAATCAAAATCTCGTAGATTATGCACATTACCATGCCAACAAAATGTTAAGAATATGCAAGGCAAGGGTAAAAGACTCAAAGTAGCATAAAATTTCCATCGTTCCGACTCAACCTAAATGCAAAAGTAAATGTGAAATTTTTCAATTTTATGAGATTTTTTATTTTTGTAGGATTTTTGTAATTTTGAAATTAAAATAAACAATGTATGCGAAAATAAACGTGTAAACTGAAATGCAGTAAAAACAACATGCAGACAAAGATATGGATGCATACCCTCACCAAACCAAACCGTACAATGCCCTCATTGTACCAAAAATAGGGAAAGGAAATGCAAAGTAAAGAGAAAAGAATAATTTAAGCTCGGAGAACGTACAAGATAATCGTGAAGTAGGGACCTCCCCAAACCGACCAGCAACATGGGAGGTCGCAAATAGCCCCATAACATCGTAGCATGCGAGGCAGAGCAGCAGTACTTGATCGAGGAATGTAGGGCATTCGATCGAGTAGATGAGGCTCAAGAAAGTATTCGATCGAGAAAAGGAAGATCTCGATCGAAATGTCAGCATTTAGTGGTACTTGATCGAGGAATGTAGGCTCTCGATCGAGTAATCAGGGCACCAAAATCGCTCGATCGAGAGCCACAAAGTCCTCGATCGAGTGAGTTACGTGAGGTTCCTGTAAAGATTCAATAAATAGCCCACGGAACGAACAAAACAAACATAAACGTTCAGTCTATCGTTTCTAGAACTAACAACTAAAGCACACAAAGTTAACTAAAAGTTTTATCAAAAGTACAACAAATTACAAGCAGGGTTGCATCCCGGATAGCGCAGGTTTAAGAGGTCCCGCACGACCATTTGAATTCAATTATCTTGCTCATCTAGATTGTCGAAGTAGAGAACTTCAACCCTTCCAACCAAGTCATTTGCTTCATAGTAATGCTTCACATATTGGTCATTCACTTTAAATCTTTCGCCCTCGGAATTCTCTAATTCAACTAACCCAAACTTAGTGACAGCAGTCACCGTATAAGGGCCACTCCAGGGAACAAGCGCGGTCGGGCATTAAGCACCAACACCTTCTGCCCGACATGGAATTCTCGAGGTATGATCCTTTTGTCGTGCCATCTCTTCGTTTTCTCTTTGTAGATGCGCGAGCTATCATAGGCATTTAGCCTAAACTCTTCCAGTTCATCTAGCTGCAACAAACGATTCTCACCGCAAAACTTAGGATCATAATTTAACTCACAAATAGGCCACCAAGCCTTACACTCTAGTTCAACAGGTAAATGACAAGACTTCCCAAAAACCAACCGATATGGTGATGCACCAATCGGTGTTTTAAAGGTAGTCCGATAAGCCCGTAATGTGTCATCTAATTTAAGACTCCAATCCTTCCGTGATTTAGAAACAACCTTAGCTAAAATCTATTTTAGTTCCCATTAGAGACCTAAACTTGCCAAATAGTTTGGGGATGATGCCCCAAACCGCGACGATGTTGGACACCGACTTTGGACAGTATAGCTGTAAGTTTCTTTTCCTTAAAATGCATTCCCCCATCACTAATGACGACCCTTGGGACATCAAATCGGGGAAAAATTATCTTTTTAAATATTTTAATCACGGTCTTGGCATCACAGTTAGGTGAAGCAATAGCTTCCACCCATTTAGACACATAGTCTACAGCTACCAAAATATACCTGTTACCTTTACTAGACGGGAATGGTCCTTGGAAATCGATGCCCCAAACAGCAAAAACCTCGACCTCTAGAATGCCGTTTTGAGGCATCTCATGTCTCTTAGAAATATTTCCCGAGCGCTGGCAAGCATCACAAGCTGAAACAAACACTTTAGCATCCGTAAATAAAGTAGGCCAGAAAAAACCAGATTGAAGTACCTTAGCCACGGTTCGCGACGGACCGTGGTGACCGCTATAAGAGGAAGAATGACAACCTTCTAGGATAGCTTTGGTCTCCCATTGCGGAATACACTGTCTGTAAAGACCGTCTACACACTCATTAAATAAATAAGGGTGATCCCAGAAGTATTGTTTTGCATTGTAAAGAAATATCTTCCTCTACTGATAAGACAAGTCGGGTGGCAGCTCGCCACTGACAACATAGTTAGCCAAATCTGCATACCATGGATCATGGTTAGTACTGGTATCAACTGCAAATAAAGAATCACCAGGAAAAGAATCATCAATAGGTAAAGGATCCTCTCCCTCCTCTTGCGGTAATCGCGACAGGTGATCAACTACTATATTCTCGGCGCCCATCATATCTTTGCTTTGCAGATCAAATTTCTGGAGAAGGAGTATCCATCTCAACAGTCGTGGCTTACCTTCCTTCTTAGCAAGAAGGTGTCTCAGTGCTGCATGGTCAGTACAAACAGTAACTTCCAACCCTATAAAATAAGAGCGAAACTTCTCCAGCGCATAAACCACAGCTAACAGCTCCTTCTCATTAGTAGTATACTTCACCTGAGCCTCATCAAGAGTTCAGCTCGCATAGTAGATTGCACTCAAAGCTTTGTCTTTCCGCTGGCCTAACACCGCTCCTAGTGCATAATCACTAGCATCACACATTATCTCAAATGGCAACTCCCAGTTGGGAGGCTGGATAATCGATGCTGAAATCAAGGCCTGCTTCAACCTGTTAAAAGAAAAAAGACATTCATCAGTAAAAACAAAGGAGGCATCCTTAAGTAACAACTGTGTAAGTGGTTTAGCAATTTTTGAAAAATCCTTGATGAACCGGCGATAAAAGCCAACATGACCAAGGAAACTCCTCACTCCTTTAACATTAACAGGAGGAGGCGATTGCTGAATCACTTGAACCTTTGCCTTATCCACCTCAATGACCCTATCATAAACTAAGTGCCCAAAGACAACTCCCTCGTTGACCATAAAGTGGCACTTCTCCCAGTTTAGCACAAGATTAACCTTAATGCAGCGCTGCAACACTTTAACAAGGTTAGACAAACAGTTATCAAAATCACTTCTATAGACGCTAAAATCATCTATAAAGACCTCCATAATAGACTCTATATACTCAAAAAATATCCCCATCATTCACCTTTGAAAGGTGGCAGAAGCATTACATAAACCAAAAGGCATTCTACGATAAGCAAAAACACCTTGAGGACAGGTAAAAGTAGTCTTTTCCTGATCATCCGGATGAATAGGGATTTGAAAGAACCCTGGGTACCCATCTAAATAACAGAAAAACTTATGAGAGGCTAACCTTTCTACCATCTGATCAATGAAAGGAAGGGGGAAATGATCTTTCTTTGTGGCGGCATTCAGCTATCTGTAGTCTATGCACATCCGCCAACCAGTTACTACTCTAGTGGGTATTAATTGATTTTTGTCATTCTTAACCACAGTAGTTCCTCCTTTCTTAGGACCCACCTGAACTGGACTCACCCATTTAGAATGACCAACAGAGTAGATAATACCTGCATCGAGTAGCTTCATTACCTCAGCCATCACAACATCCATCATCTTTTGGTCAACATGCGCTGACCTTGTCTGCAAGGTTTGTGATCTTCTTCTAACTCAATCCTGTGCATACAAATAGCAGGACTGATGCCCTGAATGTCAGCTAACGAATAAACTATTGCTTTCTTGTTTTTCTTAAGAACAACTAACAAAGCGGTCAGCTACTTATCATCCAATTTAGCACTAACAATGACTGGATACTGCTCAGTATCATCTAAAAATGCATATTTAAGATGAGAAGTAAGAGGCTTACGCTCAGGTACCTTTGCTTCCATAGCGCAAAGAGTATTTACCAATTATTCTACCCTCTCTCCTTCGACGTCACTGAGTTCACGCTCATCTATCTCAGCTTTAAGCAGATCCAACACAGCGTCATTGTTTTCTGGGTTATCTGCACACTCATCTAACAACATCAAAGCTTCTAGTGGATCCTTTATCAAGGAATCCGACCAGAACTCATAAACAAACTCATCAACGATAACAACTGAATAACAAGTATCCTCTATCATTGGTCTAGCAAGTGTACTAGGCAAACTGAAAGTGATAGCGTCATCCCCCACTGCAAGAGTCAAACGCCCTTGTTTGACATCTATAATAGCCCCAGCTATACATAGGAATGGTCTTCCTAATATAATCGGGGTCCGGGTATCCTCAGCTATGTCTAAGACAATCAAATCTACTGGTATAAAGAACTTGCCTACTTTGACAGGCACGTCTTCTAGGATACCTAGGGGTCGTCTAACCGATCTATCAACCATCTGGAGGGTCATATTAGTCATTTTAAGATGACCCATATTAAGTTTCTTGTAAACAGAGTAACGAATGATGCTGATGCTGGCTCCTAAATCACAGAGAGCCTTATCTATCACTTAATTTCCTACGGTACATGTAATAGAGAAACTACCCGGGTCATTCATTTTAGATGGAGCTTTATTGAGAATTAAGTTACTAAACTCTTCCATAAATGCAACAGTCTCAAACTCACTCAGCTCTCTCTTACGTATCAAAATATCTTTCATAAATTTTGCATAAGAAGGTACTTGGGTAATTAGTTCGGTAAAAGGAACGGTCACTTGAAGATTCTTGACCACATCCACGAATTTACCGTGCTGTTGCTCAACCTTAGCATGCTTCAGACGTCCTGGATAACGAATTCTGGTAACAGTAAGTGGGTCTGCGACTTTCTCTTTACCCTTGTCTAAACATGGCATCTCCACAGCAGGGGAAGACGACACAACAGCTTGTTTAGACTTCGAAACGGTGCCTATAGTGTTGCATGTAGTCGATCGAGCATAATGTTCACTCGATCGAGAGCTTTTATAATGGGAATTGCTTGATCGAGATCATTATGATGAACACTTATCGATCGAGAGCCTAGATCATTCGATCGAGAACTTTTAGAGGAAAAACCACTCGATCAAGGACCATTTTCACTCGATCGAGGACTTAGACGATGTTCAGCAGCGCCGTCGTCACTTTGTTCTTCCAAAACAGTTTCCGGAATTTCATCAACAAGTATATCAGCATTTTCCGGCATTTCTGGTCCATCATAAGTAAGACCACTTCGGAGATTAATTGCATTAATTGGGTCACAAGGAGGTAGGTGACTTGTGTGGTTTATCTGCTCAGATGTAAGTTGTGCAACTTGATTCTGCAAATTCTTCATAGAACCTTCATTTCCTTCCGCATTTTTCTGGACTTTTGAAGTGCTAAAGGTAGCACCAAGGATTTCAGCTCTGCTATGTCTATATTTACAAAAGAGGATCCATCTTTTTGCGTCATTGGATCAATATGACTAGGAGTACTTGATACGGCGGCATCTTCATAAAATAGCGAGAATGAGATTCCTTGCTTGTATTGTTGATAACCACGAACTCCCTTCACCTCCGCCATACAAGTGATAGGATCATGTCCTACCACACCACATCTACCACAGACCACCTCTTGATCAATTATAGCATAGACCTGCTCATGTTCACCCGAAATTTGTAGAACCTCTCATTAGGAATTTCCACCTCAGCTACAAGAAATTCACCAGCTCTTTCATTCACTCGTCTACCTCCTCTCGGATTCCCATACTCAGCTACATGAATGGCCATTTCTTCAATAAGTTGCCATCCCTTATCATCTTCAACATTTTTCTGAAATCTCCCTTTAGCTGCATTATCCAATATGGCTCTTTGATCAGGATACAACCAAATGTAAAATTGGGTGCATAAGAACCATCGTTGGAAACCATGATGAGGTACAGAGCGAACTGCTTCTTGAACCTAGTCCAAGCTCCATTCAGATCTTCAGTAGCCAATTGTGTGAATGTAGTGATTTGGCCTCTTAATGCATTAGTGCGCTGTGGTGGAAAGTACCTTCTGTAGAAGGCTAAGGCTAGGGAATTCCAAATAAGAATACCAAAGACTTCCCTATCCAAGTCTCTCAACCATTCCCGGGCGTCATCAGTCAAAGAAAAAGGAAAAAGAACTCCCTTGACCCTATCCTCTGTCACCCCAGCAGATAAAGGAATGGTGGAACAATACTCTGTAAACAACTCCATATGCTTACACGGATCTTCGCCAGCTACCCCTTTGAATAGATTCCTCTCAACCAACTGTATGTAGGCTGGATGAATTCCAAAGGTGCCCGAATCTGTAGTAGGGAGCAAGAAACCTTTGGGCAGAGAATCTACAGTAGGTTCTGAATGGCTGGCGATGTTCAGCATTTTAACAAACGGAAGTGTAAGAACAGCAGATATAGCAGTGTCCTCTTCTAGGACGGATTACCTGCAACACAATTACAGCACTACAGAAAAATATGAGACCAATCTCAAGGAATAAATTCCTTGAGACGAGAAACAAACTTAAAATAAAGCAACAAAATAACGCCACCTCCCCGGCAAAGGCGCCAAAAATTGACACGGCTGTCGCAACCCTATCAAAAATAAAACCAACCGATCTCTATAAAATGTAGTAGAGGCAGTCGGGTATCGAATCCACAGGGAGATGGGATTTTGTATGCTCAACTAAGTTGGTCTTAAGTAACCGTTTCTCGGGGTTTGATTGTTTTGGCTCTAAACTACGAAGGTATGAGAGAGAGAGAGAGAGAGAGAGAGAGAGAGAGAGAGAGAGAGAAAGAAAGAGAGAGAGAAAAGAGAGAGAAAAAGGAATAAAAAAAAGTTTTAACGAGGTTGACTGTTTGGGCTAAAAATAGCACAACAAAGAAGGCCCACTTAATAAAATAAAAGCTATGGAAGGAGTGATAAGGAGGAAGGAAGCCCGCGGTTAGAGAAAGAGGAAACGGACTCAAGGGAGAACAGGAGCCCATCATAGAAGGCGCCCGGATTAAGGAAAGAGGAGTTAGGGAGAAGTTATGGAGAAGTTAGGGAGATCAGGAAGAATTGGGAAAGGCGTCCGAATTTGGAAAGAGTCCTTATGGAAATTATATTCACTTTCCATATTCGAGGTAGGATATATCTAGAAATCTTACCCTATAAATAGCCAAAGAAGCAAATCAAGAAGGCATTCATTTAACACCCCGTATTCATACATCCATATTCAAGACCACATCACGTCATATAATATACGTTCGGTCAAGATCCTGCAGGCCTGACATCAGGGGCCAGCAGGATTAGCTTCATGCTATAATTGTACTAATCCTCCTATTCATATAGTGCAATACTTGGCAGGGTACCGTCCCTCCCGCTGTTGTTCCCACATCGGATTTTCCGCGTCACCAAATCTTACGTGTTAATTTACATTACGCACTTTATTTTTCTATTTACTTATTGACGTACGAACGATCGACCATACAATCAACCAACGAATAAAAACTACATTAACCCTAATTAATCGACTTGGGTAAAAATACCTAAAAAGTTTGGCGCCCACCGTGGGGCATTGTGGTCGTCAATCGTTGATATTCTAGATATACAATGGAAAAGCAAGCATCTGAAGCCGTGTCAGGGAGCAGGCAACCATCGCCACAGCCACCATC
The DNA here is from genome assembly GCF_048544455.1 of Silene latifolia. Taxonomy (NCBI): domain Eukaryota; kingdom Viridiplantae; phylum Streptophyta; class Magnoliopsida; order Caryophyllales; family Caryophyllaceae; genus Silene; species Silene latifolia. The sequence continues at coordinate 401,112,492 of NC_133538.1, forward strand.
TACTCAAAATCCAACATCAGCAGTGGCCACGCAGGCCCCCGGACACACCTCAAGAATAATACCGACAACAAAAACATCTTTACCTCCCAAAGCCCCTGCTGTCGCGGCCCAAGCCAGGTCAGATAAAGGAACAACAAGTTCAGGCCTCACTCCGCCACCTAGTCCCACACAAATCTTACTCACTGGCGTAGAAAATCTTCAAAAAGCTATGGAAAACATGAGAGAAGATCAAAGGAGAGCAGATGCTGAAGCAAGAAGGAGAGACAGAGAGCTCTGGGCACAGATTGATATCCTAAAGTAGCAGTCTGACACCCTAGTAAGTGGGATAGGTGAAGGAAGATCTCCTTTGGTAGATCTGACACAGGGGGCGTCGGGCAGCAGGCAGATACCAGCTAAATTAATAACAAGATTAGATTTGGCTACAGTACCGTCAGATGGAAGAATAACCCCACGAGGGTTGGGATACCTCACACCGATAGCCGGCACCACCAACCGCATAGGGACACAAACCGTGGCCTCCCCCCGCAGCCCCCGCAACAATCGATCAGACACCTATAGCAGGATCCGAGTCAAACCAGCAAATGAACTGGCAGCAGGGGACAATCGTTACTACAACCCCCTGACTGCCGGAGCCTATCAGAACCTTCAAGAACGCGGATCAGGAGGAAATATGCAGACAGATGACAGGCGGACCGCAGATTCAGCCAGTAGTATTTGGAACTAAAGGAGATGCTGAGCAGGGTCCCAGGGCGACCACCCTCACTCGAGAAAGCAGCTCTAGACAGTTACGCCAACTCACCATTCATGGACACCATATCCATCACAGCCTAGCCAAAGGAATTCACAAATGCAAATATGCCTCTCTTCGACGGCACAACAGATCCCTTTGATCATATTAGCCAGTATAAACAGAAAATGATAACGGTAACAGCTATAGGGCAAGTCAAGGAGGCTTGCATGTGCAAAGGATTCGGGTTTACCCTAACAGAACCGGCACTTCGATGGTTTGTGAGCCTTCCCAACAGGTCGATATCTACATTTGCTGAATTGGTGAATGCATTTACTCAACAGTTCACAAGCAGCGAGAAAACCACGAAGCACGCAGAGATCCATGTACGAACCGTCCGTAAGGGGAGAGAGCATTGGAGAATACAATACTAGGTTCAACAATGAGAAGGTGGCAAGATGAGAGTGTGATGGCTCAACAAAGATAGAAGCCTTGAAGAGGCCTCCACCACGACTCCGACCTATATAAGCAGTTAACCATGCATCAATGCCATAATTTCGAGGCGGTACAGGAGAACGCAGCTGCCGCAATCAGGTTGGAGGAAGATGCCTTAGCCAGAGCCAGCTTACTAAGCGCGCCTAGTATCTCTAGTACCTCGCCGTAGAGAAATCGGAAGAAAGCAAACCACCAAAGAAGAAGGATGAGAGATACAGACCATATGGGAGGGGAGTCACGAATCGAGGAAAATCGCCTACTCCCCACTGCGGCGGAATACGGATTCACTACGGTGTATCGGAGGAATCTTGAAGGCACTCGGGAGATGGGAGGTGGAGTCGGTGGCCCAACCCACCAAAAGGAGAGCAAGCATGGAGAAAGGACAACAAGAAGAAGTGCGAGTTCCACCGGGATATTGGGCACAACACCGAGGATTGCTATACATTACGAAGAGAGATCAAGCGCTGTATGAACAAGGAAAGCCGAGCCACCTATTACCATGTGGGGGCAAGCAAGAAGATAAGGTAGGCTCCGCCAAACCTAAGCAGACCCCACCCACATGCACCAAAATCATAAACGTGATAACAAAGTGGCTCGACTTAAGCGGGCCGACATATTCAGCAGATTAAGAGACGTGCTACAGAGACCAAAGTAGATAAGCCACCAATTCGTGCACTTTCTCACAAGGTGACCGCCAAAGATCGGCTTTGATGAAGGAGATACATACGATGAGCGAGAACATCATGACGCACTTATTATCACCTTATCAATGGCCAATTGCACGGTTAGAAAGGTCTTGGTAGATACAAGAAGCTCGGTCAACTTAATCATGCTGAAAACTATAGAAAACATGGGATTCAGTGAGAAGGATTTACAAAAGAAGACTATTCCGCTAGTAGGCTTCAAAGGGAGAAACAAACACCGGCTAGGGGAGATAGTCATCCCAACCTATGTGGGAGAAGTCAACAAGCAGTCGGTACCTAGTTATAGACGGCCCCTCTACTTACAACGTCATCTTGGGAAGACCATGGTTGCACCCGGATGAAGGCGCCCCTCAACATACCACCAAGGTGATAAAATTCCCCACACTATGGGGAGTAGAAATGATAAGAGGAGATCAGGAGGAAGCTAGAGGCTGCTATAAGAAGGCACTTAAGTGCACTGCCAGCCCCCCCCCTCCCCGCATAGCAATTACTAAGCATCCTATCCAGACGAAGACATCGAACCTCCAAAGATAAGAGCTGGATCAAATCAACCCGGATAAGTCGCACCCGAACGAACCGTGCTCATTGGAGCAGATGCACAACAAGCTTAAGACAAAGAACTAGTCAAGTTCTTACAGGATAACATGGATTGTTTTGCATAGTCACACGATGACATGATAGGAATAGATCCGTCCATCATAACACATAAGCTTAGCGTGGACCCAAAGTGTAAGCCCGTCTAACAGAGAAGAAGGAAGTTTGCAGCGGAGAGAAATAAGGTGATCAACCAGAAGTAGATATCACTTCACTGGCAAAAAAGAAAATAAGAGAAGTAAAATATCTAGAATGGTCATCTAACGTAGTGGTGGTACCTAAGAAGAATGGGAAGTGGAGAGTATGTGTGGACTTCACCGATCTCAACAAAGCATGCCCTAAAGATCCATTCCCGCCGCCTCATATTGATGCAATGGTGGACGCAACAAACTGACACGAGATGTTGACATTCCTGGACGCATGGAGTGGATACAATCTGATCAAGATGGATCCTGCAGATCAAGAGAAGACGGCATTTATGTCTGAAAGAGGAATATATTGCTACAACGTCATGCCATTCGGCCTAAACAATGCAGGCTTCACATATCAAAGGCTGGTTAACCGAATGTTCAAAGAACAGATAGGAAGAACAATAGAGGTGTATATTGATGACATGGTGGTGAACTCAGAGAAGGCCAAAGATCACATGCGGCATCTGGCATAAACATTCAGCACCCTCAGGGAATACAAATTGAAGCTAAACCCATCTAAATGCACCTTCGGAGTATCTTCTGCAAATTCTTGGGCTATATCGTAACTCAAAGAGGGATAGAGGCCAGCATCGAGCAGATCAAAGCCGTCTTGCAGCTGGAGTCACCTGAGAAGCCTAAAGATGTTCAAAGATTAGCTGTGAAGGTAGCAGCCCTGAACATGTTCATTTCAAGATCTTCAGATAAATGCAGGCTGTTTTACGACGTACTAAGGAAAAGCCAGAAGTTTGAATGGACCTCTGAGCACGAGCAAGCCTTCAGAGAGTTTAAGCACTACCTCAGCAGCCCACCGCTGCTGTCAAAGCCAAAGCCAGGAGAACCATTATTCCTATACCTAGCCGTCACGAAGTGGCGGTGAGTCTTTGTCCCGGTCGAGAGCAAGAAAAGGAGCAGAAGCCAAGATACTACGTGAGCAAGTCTCTGCTTCCGGCAGAGACCAGGTACACATCTCTTGAAAAGTTAGTACTAGCATTGGTAGTAGCATCTCAGAAACTGCGCCCCTATTTTGAGTCCCATATCATACATGTCGTGACCAACTACCCGCTAAAAGCTATCATGAGGAAGCCTGAACTGTCAGGCATAATGTCGAAATGGTCCGTACACCTCAGTGGGTACGACATTCAATATGACGCCAGAACATCAATCAAATCACAAGCATTGGCCGACTTCGTACCAGACTTCAGTCCTGCCATCCAGAATCTGGCAGATACAGAGATCCTCACCTTAGAAGGAAGCAAGGAGACAGAAGTCTGGCAGATGCATATTGACGGAGCCTCCAACCAAAGGTGGGCAAGCGTAGGATTAATCCTACGGTCACCATAGGGAGACCTGATAGCGCAAGCAGTAAGATGCGAATTCAAGGCAACCAACAATGAAACAGAGTATGAGGCCTTGATATTAGGAATAAAGCTAGCTTTGGAGTTAGGGGTCAGGCACTTGCTCATATCCAGTGATTCTTTATTAATAGTCAACCACGTGAATGATGAGTTTATAGCCAGAGATTCGAAGATGATTGCATACCTAAAAGTAGCAAAGGAATTAAAACAGAAATTCGAAACTTGCAAGCTTAAGCAGATCCCTAGAGATCAGAATGTGGAGGCAGGCGCCTTAGCAACTTTGGGGGCAACATTCAAACCAACAGAGCTATCTAGCATTCCAATAGCACACATGCTGAAACCGTCTATTCAGAAGGCGGACGAAATAGTCATAGGTGAACTAGAGGATCCACAGAGCGAGAAAGAAATCCAAGCAGTTACAGAGGAAGGTGAGAACTCCCAGCCAAACAGGCAGACACCTGACTAAATAGCTGATCAAGCAGGCGACTGGCGCACACCTTACCTAGACTGGTTTCGCCATAACAGGCTACCAGATGACAAGAAGGAAGTAAGAGCTTTCAGAGTAAGGGCCTCCAGATTTATACTTATTGATTATATATTATTCATAAAATCGCTAGCAGGCCCCTACCTACGGTGCCTGGACAAGGAAGAAGCACAGACTGTCTTGCATGCTCTCCACAGCGGCGAATGTGGAAACCATGCAGGGGGCAGGAATCTGGCAAATAAAGCCCTCAAACAGGGATACTATTGGCCTACAATGAAGGCAGATGCAGCAGAATACGCACGAAAATGTGACGCCTGCCAGCGCTCAGCACCAATGATCCATCAGCCAGCAGAGCCCCTGCACCCTATTATTTCTTCCTGGTCATTCATGGCGTGGGGCATAGATATAGTAGGACCTCTAACACGGGCCACAGGAAAAAGAACCTGGATTCTAGCAATGACAGATTACTTCTCCAAGTGGATAGAGGTAGAAGCATTCACGGAGGTAAAGGATAAACATGTCATTTCGTTCATAAAAAGAAATATCATTTGCATATTTGGTATCCCATCAGAAATCATATATGACAATGGCTCACAATTCATCTCAAACGATACCAAGGGATATTGTGCCAGGTGGAACATCACCTTAAAAAAGTCAGCACCTAGGACCCCAAAGTCCAACGGGCAAGCTGAATCCAGCAACAAAATCATCATGGACAATCTGAGAAGGAGGTTACAGGACTTAGGAGGAAAGTGGGCGGATGATGAATTGCCACTGGTGTTATGGTCGGACGAACGACACCAAAGATAGCAACAGTCAAACACACTTCGACCGGTGTTTGGCGCGAGAATCGCTTATCTGTCGAAGTTCTAGTTCCCACTCACAGCATGAAAATATGAAAGGGGAACTGAACAATACGAGACCAGATGACCAAGCGGACACACTGACGAGCCGCGAGCAAGCGCAAAAATCCGTCTCCCGCTGCCTACAAACGATCTGTGGCTGGGAGTTATAACAAGAATGTGAAAGTCAGGGCTTCGGAGGTAGGAGACATGGTCCTTCGAGAGGTGTTTCAAAACACTAAGAATCAAAAAGCAGGCAAATTCGCTTACAAATGGGAAGGACCATACTAGGTAGAAGAAGTTGTTGGCCATGGTGCATACAGACTGATGACTATGGACGGTCAAATCATACAGCGCCCATGGAACATACTTCACCTGAAGAGATATTACTTTTAATAATAATGAGACTCTAGCTTTCAGAATGATGTACTATGAAAAGTCGCACCACCTTTAAAAAAAATTAAAATAAAAATCTGGTAGTAGGAATACTGCCAATTTCACTTTATTTATGGTGTCTCTAGTTATTTTTAAGACTTTAAACTACTATTAGATGGTGTGGTCTGGCAGCGTCCTAGGACCACAATTGCTCTGGTACCCCATGAGATGGCGACAGGTACTTCACATCATTTTAATAGATTTTCTTATTTTCAGGCTTCTCTAAGTACACCACTTTGAATTCTGGTAACTATGGTACTTTGAAAGGATGTCAAGCAGGACTGCCAACTGCCAACGCGGGGTGACAAGGCACACGACAGTCCAACATGCCTAACCTATTTTCTCCACAAGGAGCACCCTCACCCGGCGCACTGTGGAACATACGAAAGGGAGCCTGGTTGACAGCTGAATACGCTTATCCAGCTACCCCTGATACCATCCCCTGGACGTAGCTCGCACTAATCACAATTAATCAGGGCCCGAGCATGCATGCACAGGAACATGGAACGTAGGGATATCTGTGCTACCAGAATCCTGCAGCGTCTCCATCGGTCCTAGAATGACGATAAACTTGCCTCAATGACGCCCCTGTCGGCTTTAAACGAGATGAACACACCTTGCGTCATGAACAAGGTTAAGTAGTCCAAAACTGCGGCATACGCCTAAATCAGCCATCCGGCTGACACGGAAGCTAGCTTAGTCTAGATTAGCCTTTTCAGGCTGACCAGGCTGGTATAAATCAGCCTCCTAGGCTGACACGACCACTCCTCCTTACATTGCGGCATACGCCTAAATCAGCCACCAGGCTGACACGACAGCTAGCTGAGTTAGAATGTCAGCCTTTTCAGGTTGACAGGACTCGCCTAAATTAGTCAAGCAGGCTGACACGGTAAATTTCCTAAAAACAGGGAAAGTAAATAACAGGCACACGATATGTAAGCTAAAGTCTTGCCAAACTATGACAAGGGGCATTTTTAAAATAAGGCCAAAGTACGACCCAAAGAATAAACCGCCACCTTGGCGGAGCAACCACAGAAAGAGTTTTAAAACTTACAAGGTCTGCCACTTCTGGGCCAGACTGCCAAAAAAAAATTTCATCAAAACACAAAATACTTAATTGTCGGTCACATTAATGACCTCCACTTCCGGCGTCTCCTCTGCCTGCTGACCTCCCATTTCAGGTACCGCACCAGCCTGTGCATCCTCAGCCGCCATAGTTCCTTGAGCTTCGTCAGCAGCATCCTGGGACATTCCAGCTTCGTCCCCAGCAGCTTGCTCCGCCAGTGCAGGAGAATTCACCTCCCCAATTTCAGGCATCAGCACACTCAGATCAGGTTGGGTAGGGTAGAGGATCTTCAACTGCTTCTCCTCTTCCTCTATAGCCTGCTGGGTAGGAGCCTCCTCAAGGGCAGCACGCATCCCGCTGATCTTTCCCTGCCAGGTAGCATATGCAACAACGTTGGTGGCCAGGGAGATCAGCTCACTGATCTTCTCATCAGAGCGCTTGAGGGAGTCAGAGAAAGTGTTGCATACCGTCTGAGTACGCGCGCACCGATCACCCCTCCTTCGACTTCTTCTTGGTGACAAGAAGCTCGGTCTTGACTCCACCACTCGCTCCTTCAAATCAGCCCGCTGCTGCGCCAGATCAACATTAGTCCCCCTCAGCTCCTGGTTCTTGGCGCTGGTAGCACGACTAGTGGTCTGCACTATGTTGATCATCTTCCTATTATAGAGTGCGGGCTGAAGAGTCTGGGGCAGGAAAATTCAGAAGTTAGCAAGGAAGTCGAGATATGAAATCTAAGCAAGAAAAGACAAATGGATAGAGGACGAAGAATATTTACCGTGAAGGCACTGTGCACGTCATTCTCAGCCATCTCCTCTGGGGAGAACTCTAAGAACATCTCCTCAACAGGGGGAAGAGCAGCTGGTCAATCTCCGGCCAATACGACACCTTGTCCACATTCCCAAAGCCCTCTGGGAAATGAGCAATGATGCCTCCACTAGACGAAGCACGAGGACTAGCAGGAGGAGTAGGCGGATGGCGAGATAACGGGTCGACCTCCAAGGGTTCACGTACAGCAGAACTGGAAACTATGGGAGGAATCTGGAAGGAGGCAGCAGGAGCATTCCTCTTGGAGGCAGAGGCCACATCAGGGCTAGCAGAAGGTCTCTTTCTTTTGGCACTTTGGAGGATGATTTCCAACTAATCAACTTTTGAACCTGCAAGCATATATGCCTCAGACGATAAAATGGTTAAAACATCAAGCAGAAACAGCATGCAAATGAAAGCAGTTGTAGAAGCCTTACCAGAAGACATACTATGAGCTGACTGAGGAGGATTGGAGGAGGAAGCAGGTGAAAACCGGGAAAGCGATCCGAAACTTTCTCTCGATTCGTTAAATGCTTTGAACAATTTGTTGCGGGCAGGGATCTTAGCACAAATACGGTTAATGTCACAGGGGCCTGCACGAAGACGATGAAGTAAGCTAGTAAGAAGCAAGATAAAACAAATCAGGTGACAGGAAGGCTACTTACTCGAAGTTAGAACCCATTTCTCGAAAATATAATCAGCAGGAGGCTGGATGGAGTCCTTTCTCACGTAGAAGAAGTCCTCAAACCATTTCTTATCACGGGATTTGGACGCATGTTTGAAGGGAGCCTCTCCATGGCCCCTGAATGAGAACTGACCCCTGCCCAGGGATCTGATGCTGTACATATGGGCTAGATCACCCAGAGTGACATGTTTACCAGTGTTCTGACCAGCGGCCAGAGAATAGAGAAGAACTCTGCAAATGGCAGCAGAAATTTACGCCATGGCAAAGTTATTGGTGAAGATGAAGTCTTGAAGGAGTTTAAGGAAAGGAAAACGGAGGCCATATCTAAATGGGTACAGGTAAAAACTAACCCACCCTGGACGGAGGGCATGAGCTTTTTGCCCCGGTTCAGGGATGGCGATATCCACCCCGTCACCAAGACCAAGCAGATTCTTGATCGTGGGAATGTCGGCTGGAGTTAAAGCAGAATCACAGTCGTGGGGATGCTTAAAAAGACCCCGAGAAGGGAAGGTTGGGTCAAGATTACGGTCGGAAGGTGTGGAGGTTGATGAAGATTGTCGAGTTTTACCCATGGTGGAGAGAGAAAGTGAAAATTAAAGAAGGAAGGAGGAGGGATTACCTGATGAAGGAAACGGAAGAAGAGGAACAGTGAAGCCGGCGAAGAACAAAGGGAAAGGAAGGTTGAGGGTTTAAGAGAGAGGAGTATTTTTTGAAATGATTTGGGATTAATGAAAGTGGAAGATGGGCGGTGGAGTTATAAAGAGGAGAGAGGGGGTTGGGTGCGAGAAAAGAGGAATAGGGCGGCTGAAATGATGGATTGTATGGGAAGGAGTGTAAAAGACGGCTTAGGGTTTTAGCATTTGGTCACGTAAATTCCTTGCTCGATGCTTGAAAGCGTACTTCACAAGAAATTTGGGGCAAACTGTTTGGGCTAAAAATAGCACAACAAAGAAGGCCCACTTAATAAAATAAAAGCTATGGAAGGAGTGATAAGGAGGAAGGAAGCCCGCGGTTAGAGAAAGAGGAAACGGAGTTAAGGGAGAACAGGAGCCCATCATAGAAGGCGCCCGGATTATGGAAAGAGGAGTTAGGGAGAAGTTAAGGAGATCAGGGAGAATTGGGAAAGGCGTCCGAATTTGGAAAGAGTCCTTATGGAAATTATATTTACTTTCCATATTCGAGGTAGGATATATCTAGGGTTCTTACCCTATAAATAGCCAAAGGAGCAAATAAAGAAGGCATTCATTCAATACCCCGTATTCATACATCCATATTCAAGACCACATCACGACATATAATATACGTTCGGTCAAGATTTTGAAGGACTGACATCAGCGGCCAGCAGGATTAGCTTCATGCTATAATTGTAATCATCCTCCTATTCATATAGTGCAATACTTGGCAGGGTACCGTCCCTCCCGCGGTTGTTCCCACATCGGGTTTTCCGCGTCACCAAATCTCACGTGTTAATTTACATTACGCACTTTATTTTTCTATTTACTTATTGACGTACGAACGATCGACCATACAATCAACCAACGAATAAAGACTACATTGACCCTAATTAATCGACTTGGGTAAAAATACCTAAACATTGACAAATAATGAGAAATAGCTTGGACAGTCGGTTCACCATGGTTTCCTGGGAGTTCAATCTAGGGTCATAGGTCAACGCAAACTCGGTCTGCAGGGTAGTGAAAAGGCCCTCTCAGTCCGCTATTCGCCGTAAAACATTACTATCTTAGCTTTCACCCTCATTAGAATGGCCTAATGTTCATTGCAAGCTTTACCCCTTCCAATCTCTCGATCTAGGTCAAAGTGTACCAAATCAATTAGCTAAATGCATCGACTCAGGCAACTAATCGCCATTGAATGCAATGATTAACAACACAGACCCAATTTATACCAAGCCCTAATCACCGAATCATATTCTACCTAATTACCATGGCTCCCCTATGTCCTAGAATAGGAGGATTAACTATGCATAGTTGTTATGAAGAAACTAATGATAACAAATAAAACAAATAGATTCAACATGATGATAAATTGCTAAGCAAAATAAGCAAAAGAACAATAGAGAGAAAAGAACAAGAGTAAGAATTACAATAATAATTAATTGAAAATAAAGAAACTGTTTCGTGTTGATTTTGCGCAAGGCAAGATCAGATCAGAGTTGATTTAAGTAGGGTTAACTAGCTCTAGTTGGTCTATATGTCAGGTCGTTAGGGTGAAATATAATGCTGCAAATATAATAGAAATAACAGTAAAAAAAACAAAGGATTTTGTACGTCTAAAACCCTTAAATGGGAAAAACCACGGGCACCAAGCCAGGAGAGGATTTTACTATTGTATTATCTTTTGCACAAATGGGTGTGATTATCTAAAAATGATATGAGAATATGTTGTATGCTATCTTCTCTTGTTGTGTCCTCAAATGATTTCCAAAGGTTCCTTATTTAAGCTCTTGTTGAACGGCTGCTTTGATCCTGGCATTAATACGGAATATTTTCCTTAATTACCAGCAATAATTCTAAATATCACATGTGGTCATGGGCCACGTCTCGGTCTGTGGATTTGGGGCCACCTACCGGTCCGCGGTCGCGGGCCACCTGCACGCCAGGCCAATCGGTGGACATGCAGCGGTCTTTTGAAAGCCAGGCTAGGTCGGTTTCGACCGGATCGTTTTAGATCGGTCGGTTTCGTCTCGGTAAGGGTCTCGAAACGATTAGAGATGTTCGGAGTCGCCACCAAGCATTTGTGGGATGTCTGGAACCCTTTCGAATTCCACTTTATACCTCGGTCAAATCGAAGCACAAAGCAGCGTTTGACATAGGTACTAAAGATAAGGAAATCGTCCCTCTTTAGCATCCTATCTCTAAAATGACTCTCGTATGCCCTGGATAAGGTCGTCCACTATCCAAAGTTTCTGAGTAAGAGGTGAAGGTACGTATTGGGAAGCCCTTTAATCAGACACCCAATCCCTCCCGCGTTTAGCGGCCTCTACTGATCGATCTTGGTTGGTTGAATGCAAAAGTTGATAAAACGGTTTAAATGCATGAATGCACATCCAATGATTTAAACCTAACATGTGAGAGATTTTTAAGTCGGTTGATTTAATCCAATTATCAAGTATAAGATGTCGAGTTGGATTAATGGTTGATTTGCATGCAAGACGGAAATTAAACATCCATTTACCGTATCAGGTTTAGGGTGCATAACATGATCCATTTGTCTTAGTAAGGCATTTTGCAAATATGGTTTTGAATAAATGAATAGTCATCTGATCCGCCCTATATCCGGGTTAGCCGGAGTCGAGATCGTCCTAGACTAATGTTGGAAGGGAACAGGCCTTGTACCAGACGGCTATAAGAGGCGCGAGCCAGCCGGCGGTGTAAGGAGCCTCCCTCTGGTTTTGAAAATGAGAAAGAAAAGGCCTGTTTGAGGCGCGGGTTAGCCAACGGTTGTATGCCGTGTTCTGATCTTTTAGAAAATGTTATAAAACGTGTTGAAAATGGGTATTTGAACCCGGTTTGATATTGAAAGGGTCGTTTAGACCGCATTTGTTGATTTGAAGAACTAGACACGAATAATCATCATTATTTGATAATATTCGGTGTCGGGTTCGATTTGACAAACTTGACATGAATAGTTTTGGAAAATGATTATGGACTAATTGTTTTAAGTCCATTTTGAATGTAATTAGTCGATACTCGTCATCGTACCCGGGTTAAAATCCGGCATGGTATGTAGAACCAAGGATGATTTTGTGTTGGTGACTAATATGTTTATTTGGAAATGTAAAGAAATGAAATAAAAGGCTTTAAAATACCTTCTAAATGTCATTAACCAAATATTATCACCGAAACACGGATTTAACCGTCATGGTATGAAGAACCAAGGGTGAAAAATGCTTTATGGTTAAAACATGTGAAACGAAACAAAAAGGTTTCGAAAATACTTGAAATGGTAAAAACCGATTACAAATATGAAAAATGGATTAAGGGAAATGACGAGAACAAACACGGTTGATTTACGTCCAATACCCCATTTAGGCGCGAGCGATTGGCGACCTAAGGGCTTCGCCTCGGACCAAAAATCGTTTTGGCTCGTTTATTCCATATTTTGGTTCATGTTATGCATGTTTTAGAATGTTAGAGTCATGAAACAAATGGAAACATAATAAAAGAGGATTTTTACACCCTCATACTTACATGTTTGGTTATGGCGAGTGACCGACGTAAGTGTAACAACTCGTTTGATCGGAAAAAACTCGGTTTAGAACCGTTTTGGTAAGTAAAAGAGTGTTTTAAAAGTTTAGTGATGGTGTTGTGGTCGAAGTGGTAGGTCAAGTGGTTTAATGCACGATGACGGTACCAAACAATGTGTAAGGCTCGTGTTTACGATCGGTAGGTCGTAAATACGCGTCGGATTGTGACTTTAGAAGTCGAGCCGAGAATTTTAAGGGAGAAAAGAGGGGGCGGACACTCGCGTAACTCTCAAATGGGTGGAATTTGAGGGGTATTTATAGGAGAATGAGTGGTTGTGTGAGTTTTGAGCGACGTGGCCACCTGGGCTGCTCAATGAGGCGCGAGCCACTCGCGGGTCTTCGAGCTGTGTTGTCGCTTTCACAACAAACGCAATCATGATTTGTTCTATCCGAGGTTTTGTAGTCACATGTTTAGTACTTGACCAACATGAATCCGGGAAAACTTAGCATAGAAGGCTTTGAGATATTTTTTTTTTGTGGTTGTCTCGGTTTGACTCGTTGTTGGAGTCGGGATTTGAATTTTTGAGTCGGTTTTTGGTCCGGTGTCCGTTTTGACTCTAGTTAGTGTTATTGCGACCCCGTCGCCGTGCATTAAACACTCCAGGTATTTTTGAAATGTTTTGAAATGTTTTATTTTCGAAATCGTTTTAAGTTTTCCGACGTAAAGTTGTACACAACCTGTCGATCAAACTCCGCGATTCCAAAACATGTTATAGTCCGATAATCATCGGGTGTTTGTTGGAGTCTTAGCAGATACTGGGTATCTACAGAGCCCCCACTTTGACTGAGGCTTGGACAGGGCAAAAGTCAAAGTAGAGCCCCCAGGTCAATCGAAGATTACAACCTGGAGACCCAAGCGACGTCGAGGTGGCTCGAAAGAATTCGGACCAAGGACCTGCCGTCGGGAAGGGCGACGCCAAGGCGACTTAAGGGTACGAGTCAAGGGCCTGTCGTCGCGAATAGTTTAGAGTCTGTCGACTATCTTTAAGGGTCGTTTAAAGTCCGTTAGACTACGTACAAAGGCTCGCCAGCCATAAGAAGGAGTCATACCTGAGGCATCTTCGGATATGTCTTCGCATGTTTGCGGATAAAGGCGCACCAGCCATTGGCAAGGAAATGTACCCGAGGCTTCTTCGGGATCTGTCCTTGATGTGTTGCGGACAAAGGCTCGCCAGCCGATGGTAAGGAAATGTACCTGAGGCATCTTCGGGATGTAGCCTTGAAAGGTTGCGGAGAAAGGCTCACCAGGCAATAGTAAGGAAATGTACCCAAGGCATCTTCGGGATGTATCCTTGATGTGTTGCGGACAAAGGCTCGCCAGCCAATGGTAAGGAAATGTACCCGAGGCATCTTCGGGATGTATCCTTGAAAGTTTGCGGGCAAAGGCTCGCCAGCCAATGGTAAGGAAATGTAGCCGAGGCATCTTCGGGATGTATCCTTGATGTGTTGCAGACAAAGGCTCGCCAGCCAATGGTAACGGTCGGTTAATGGACCATGGGAATAGCCGCGTCAAATGGGCTTGTCTTGAAAGTAGCGAACTTGTGATGTCGCTGGGGAAATAGTGAGTACGGATTCTCACTATCACCATTTTTGGAATGAGTGAGTTCCGCGAGGAAGCCCCCTGCTGGTATTTGAAGGAATAGTGAATTTGGAATCTTCACCATTCGTTGGCTTGAATTTGCAGTGGCGGTTTTGATCGCCGTTTGTTTTAGTTTTGAAGGAAAATAGCGAATTTGAGTTTGCTATAGCGTTTGAAGTGACGGTTTATGTGCCGCCGTTGACATTTGACAGAAATAGTGAATTTGGAATCTTCACTATTGATCGAAGTGACGGTTTATGTGCCGCCGTTGACATGTGATGGAAATAGTGAATTTGGAATCTTCACTATTGATCGAAGTGACGGTTTATGTACCGCCGTTGCCTGAAATTTGGAGAAATAGCGGTTTTTGAATTTTCGCTATTATTTTTGGAATTGACGGTTTTAATTGCCGTCATTCGGATTTTGAGGAAATAGTGATTTTGAATTTTCGCTATTATTTTTGAAGTTGGCGGTTTTGATCGCCGTTTGCTTGAAATTTTGAAAATAGCAAATTTGAATTTTCACTATTTGGTTTTGTTTGTTTTTGAGGATATGACGACATTCAATATCGTCAACGAAAATCCGAATTTGTTGATTGGAAATTGGGCCAAAGCCCAAATTTCGCTGAAAAGGCAAGGGAGAGGCTTGGTTTAGGCGCGAGCCATCTGGCGATGGAAGCCGACTTCCCTATTTTATGTTAAAAAGACGCAAGGTTGAGCTGCGGATGATTATTCATCTTCAACCTCAAAATCTCGCAAAATCGCCATTAAAGGACCTTTTAGCTTGCTTTCACTTGTGCCATTGCCAACAAATGTCATCTGAAGGTAAGTATTTCCTCTTGAATCCATTGAAATTTGTCGATTTTTAGCTAGATTTAATTACGGCGAAATTTTGCCCTAAAAATCGAATTGAGCGTTTTTTATTGAGCCAATTTCGAGTGAAATTGATGTTTATATTAGGTTAGAAACCTGTTTAGGAGCATAGGGGTGCTTTTAGTTTGCATTTTGGTCCCCGTTTCCAATCCCTATGTTCGAAAAACGTGAATGAGGCGAGAAACCGTCTCATGTCACAATGCTAAGTTTATTTGCTTGGGTAGTGGGTCCCACTAGGTTGCATTGTAGTTGGGAAAACCCGTGTTTGCCATCTAAGGACCTTCGTTGGATGTTTGTGGGCAAAATTGGATTTTTGCCTTTTGCGACGGTCTTACGTCTTACAAAATAAGCGTCTGTTAGGGCTTGAATTGAGTCAGTTGGCCTTGAAATGGACCTTATTGGTATTTTAGCTCACCTTGAGGCGTGATAAAATCACGTTTGCCTTTTTGCTGCCGTTTTTGAATTTTTGACCGGTTTGGGCTCAAATTAGCGTATGAATTGCCTTTTTGAACCGTAGAAAAATCCCCATTGTGTCGGGAATGTATTTTGGGGTTGTTGGCGGACGTTGTATGGGTCTTGAAATGTTGTTTTTGTGATTTTGACTCGTCTTTTGCTTGAAAAGAGGGGCGAGTCGTTTTTGTGTTTTTTTTGTGAATGGTTTGGGGCGGGATTGCCCCTTGTTTTTGTATTGCAAGTTATTTTTTTTTTTGTTTTTGGATTTATCCATTTCATGCCGTCGTAATGACGAAATTTTGGCTAACGTTTTTTTGTTTGTAGGAGAGTGTTCGGGGCAAGCCGAGTTCATGGCTGCGACTCTTGAGGAGTTGTTTTGGTCGGGCCCGGTTATTACTCCGGTTAGCACGCCTGCCGTGGTTGTGGAGGACGTTACTGAGGAGGAGAGACATCCTGAGCAGACTGTTGGGGCCTCAGGGGCCGTCGAGGAGCATGAGGAGCCCGTTGTTGGGGTTGTGAGCACCAGTAGCGCTTAGACTGGGGCTGAGGCGAGTACCTCCGGGAGGAGGGTTTCTTCGAGGGAGCGACGTCCTCAGGTGACTAGGCGAGGACGATGCTGACGCCGCGAGCTGGAGAGCCAGGCGAGTTACGGCCCCGCGGGGGTTGCTTTTACGGGCGGCGCCTAAGTGGGCCGAGGGTTTTGACGGTAGCCAGTTGTTGTTTTGACTGGACCGACACCTTTCCGACCGTGCTCACGAGGGCATGGTGAGTCGCATTCCTTGGCTGAATTTTTTCATTTTTGAAGTGTCGAGCCTAAATAGGCATTCTGACGTTGTCTGTTTTTGATTTCAGGAGATCGGCACCATGAGGACTTTCTCGGGCTTTTCTACGTGCTTGGGTCTTTGCAACGTTCTCCGAGCCGGGTCGAGGGCGTTGATAGAGAGGTCGGCTTTTGGGCCGTTGGTGGCTGCTTGGCGGGACATTCACAGGTCCTCGATTAGGTCGAACCTGTGTTTGATACGCGCTATGTTGGATCGGTATTGAGATACGACGTTATCGTTCCACATGGAGTTTGGGGAGGTCGGCGTGACTTTAGAGGACTTCCCCATGGTATCTGGCTTTCCCTGCGGCGAGCTGCCTATTGAGTTTACCGCGACACCGGAGAGAGTGTCTTTTCCTACGGTCACCGCCTTCATCGGTACTGCTTTGCCGGAGCCTTCCGACGTCACTCTGTACCTGATTGCGAGTTCCTACGTTAAGGACCACTTCACTGAGAGGGTGGCAGGTGTTGTTCCGGCGCCGTTGGCGAGTCCGGAGGCAGAGGTTGAGGCCGACGCGAGGGAGGCACGGTTGTGGTTGTGGTACTTCTTGGGTACCACGTACTTTGGTGACAAGGGCAAGCGCTTGTCGACCAAGGTGCTTCCTCTCCTTACCGACCTTGACACCTTGGGTTGGTTTGACTGGGTTACGCCGGCTTTGGCAAGTTTCACCCGGTACTTGCACGCGGCGGTGCGTCCAGAGACAGTGGGAGCGCGTAGTGCTCCTGCTTTGGTTGGTCCCGGCCTCATCTTTGAGGTACGAGTTTTTTTTGTGGTAGTTTTTTTTGAGTTTGATTTTGATTTTGATTTTGACTGGCAATTTTTGAGAAATTGGCTAATTTGTGTTTGCTGTGTTTGATTACAGGCTTGGTTGTATGCTTACTTCACTCCTCTACGTCCGGGGACTACAGACGGTGTTCCCTCGGCTTACCCTGCTATGAGGGGTTGGACGGTGTCTCGGAAGAAGTCGACCAAGTCGACTTAAGAGGACTGTAGGCATCGCGTGAACAAGCTTCGGGTTGCTGATGTAAGTTCTTGTTCTCTTCCCCCTTCTCCCTTAGATAGAGATAGACAGAGATAGGATGATTAGGTAGCTTGTGAAGCCCCTAGTTAGCTGAGTAGCTTTGTCTCGAATGCAGTTTCTTGGGTGGACTTGGGAACACTACACTGGTGTGCCGGCTGCCATCAGGGAGCGTTTGCGGCCTCGCAGCTCCCTGCGTCTGTATTTAGAAACGGCGATTGAGCCGGTTTGGTACTTGGGCGAGCGTCTAGTTCGCCAGTGCTTTACCGAGACTTTCGTCGTGCTGGTTGACTCGCCTGGGGTGTTGTTCCAGGAGTCGACTCCTGACGAGGTTGAGGAGCACCTTCACGGTCGGGGAGGTGAGGAGCTGTTGCTGCGGGACGCTGACTACGACACCTTCCGGTTGTCGAGGCTTGCTTAGTACCCGATCGAGGTATGTTTTCCTCTTTTATTTTATTTTTATTGCCTCTCTTGATAGGAGGGTTTGTCATTTTTGATGTGGATCCAAATGGCAGGGAGTCGACCCGCTGATGAGGACTCAGCCCCCAGCTTTCCCAACGGAGACCACTTTTCAGGGGTCGGGTGGCGAGGAGCTTCAGTTGCGCTTACTGGAGCCCGCGGTGGCCGATACCGGCATGGAGTGGAGGTTGACTGTTCTGAGGGTGAGTTCCTGACTTGAATATTCTCTCCATTTATACCTTGTCTTACATTGTTTTGAAGGACATTTTTGTTTTGCAGGTGACGACTGTTAGTCACCAGGACTTGTGGCGGATGGCCAACCGTTGGAGGGCGCTTGCTAGTGACCTGGTTTCGAGGGAGGCTCGGCTTTCTCAAATACGTTTTGTGTGTTATTTTTGTGTATTTGGTGTTGTATTTCATGTTTTTAGATCTTGAGGATCTGTTATAGTGTTTTGCGCAGGCACTCGGATCCGGCGAGCTTGCTCGGGTCCGTCTTGAGTTGGAGGCGACCAGTCGATGATCGAGGCCCGGGGTTGGGGATTACCCGTCGAGACCAGGGAGTTGAGGCGTCACGAGGACGCGTTGCGTTGCGCGCCGAGACGCGAGATTGCCTATATGAAGGCTCGATTGGTTGCAAAGAGAGCTTCACGTCGAGATGGAGCGTGAGACGCCGGAGAGTTCCCCGAGAGGGAGTCCGAGCCGGTGGTGGTGTCTGCGTTGGTGGCGACTCCTAGTGAGACCAGGACTGGTCCGACGGGAGACGTCGAGTAGTTGTTGTAGTTTGTCCGTGTCTTGGACTCTTGTTTGTACATATTTACATTTTACGTGAGGCGGTCTGTATATATGTGTTTTTGTATTGTGGTTTGTTTTGTGATTTTTGGCTTTTTTGTGTTGTGTTTCGGAGGAGCGCTGTCGGCTGTTGATTCTCCTTTTGCTTTGCACCCTGCATCGTTATCGTAGAAAGCGAGCAATGATAGCACATACGCAAAAAACGTAAACACATAGAAGCATTTGGTTGAAAACACGTAAAGCATTTGCTTGAAAATCAAAATTAACCAAGATAACTTGAAGTTAAAATTGAAATCGTCGCGTTTGGAATTCAAAAGGAATTGATTTGAGAATTTGGGCAATTAACTCGTGTCGTGAATTAAATTGCACCGAATTTTTTTGAAAATTGACTCAAAAAAATATAAAACTCAAATCGTCAGGAAATAATTTTAGAAAAGGATTTTTGCAAGTGTATTTGGCTTTTGATGTCAACACTCGAATTTGTGAGTGCTTGATTTTTGAGGAAAATTGATGTCGTGTTATCAATTTTCGATTTTGATTTTTGCCGGAAAATTGCGAAAAAGCGAAAAAATTTCGGCATTTCGACTTACATGGAAACGATCCATCGCGGATCGGGGCGACTAGCCTTTCCCCCTTTTAAAAAAAAGAAGAAAAAAATCCAAATGTTTAAAGCTGCGTCATGGAAACCGTGCCGGATTTCGTAAAACGCGAAAATAAGGAAATGTGAGTGTGAGGAAACACAAAATTTCCTGAATCATCCCGAAGAGGCTCGAGGTTCCCGACGGGAGGTTTGAGGTGTCAGGAGAAAACACATGTTGAAAGAGACAAGTCAACAACGGGAATCCTGGAGGAGCGTCAAAGAGGCGCGAGCTGCTTGGCGATGGAAGCCAGCTCTCCCCTTTTTCTGAAAAATGCGCTGATCATTTTGTATAAATAGGGACGTTTGCGCTTCATTGTTTCATCATCCGAAACACAAAAACATCTCTACAAAATCTCTTCTTCTTCCACAAAAATATTTCATGGATGCTTTTGAGAACGCATTGCGACAATGGTGCCGGGATTTGTCGCCTCCCGAAAAGCATCAACTCATTTGCATGGGAGTTGGTCAATTGTTGGTGCTTCGTCAAGTCAAGATGCAACCTTCGTTTCTTGAAGCATGTTCTCGGTTTTGGGATTCGAAACATCATGTTTTCGTTTTCCCGAAAGGCGAGCTTTGTCCTCTTGCCGAAGAAGTTGGAGCCATTGGTGGGTGGCCGGGTTGTGTTCCGGTGCTTCCTCCGACTCGGTTGTGCTACAAGGAGAAATTATGTTCCATGTTGGGCTTGTCAACAAGCCAAATCAACTTTCTTCTTGCCCCACATGGTGTGGATATGTTGGCTCTTATCAACATCTTTTCAAACCGATTAGATGTTGACGTCTCGGAGGTGGCTAGGAGAAGGGCTCTTTCATTTTACCTTGTCCATGTGTACCTCTTTGTTGATGTCTTGAAGAAGAAGGCGCCAAGATGCCATGGTAGCATGACCCTCATCCATGTGATTGAGCAAATGGAGCATGGTAGAGATCCATCATGGTTGGTGCTTGGAGAGATTATCCAAGCTTTGGACAAGGAAGGCTCTTGTGGAGAAGCTCCCTCTTTTGGATCGCCAAGGATCCTCCAAGTGTGGCTATTGGAGAGGCTAAGGTATGTAGAGCCTCCGGTTATTCCTTCTTCTTATTCCTTCTGTCATCTTACCATGAGGAAGAAGTTGTACCCGGATAGTTTTGCTTCCACCGAGGCCTATTGGGCCGCAAGGTTGGCGGAGGGGGTGGTCCTCATATCCGTTGGGTGGTGTCGTGGTGGCACTTGAGGTCTTTCGCGGGGTTGCCCGCTTCGGGTGCTAGTCCTCGTTCTTTGATGGTGGTGGGTTTGAAGGATGTTTCCTTCATATATCCCGAAAGGCTCATGAGGCAAATGGGGCATCAACAAAAGGTGCCCGCTCAAGATACTCTTGTTCAAGAGAATGTGTTCCGGAACTCCGAGCTGGTGGAATTCTTTGAAAGGTGGTGGGCCACTCGGCCACTTTGGGAGGTGCCAAACCCCGCTGCCACGACATGGGTGACTCCCGCTTATGTCAAGTGGTCACGTGCTTCGTTCTTGGAAGAGAGATCCAAATTCCGTAAGGACGAGGTTGTCGATTTGAAGTATCGAGAGGTTGGCAAGGCCAACTGTGCCTTCTTCGAGGAGTATGTTGATGGAGCTACCCCCGATGTGATGAGACCACCGAAGAGGAGGAGTTCCGGCCCCAAGAATATGGTGGGCCGTGCATTGGCTCTTTTTGGGTCGAACATGGGGTCTTGTGCTAGACCGGAGGCCGCCGCCGTCTTAGACCCATTGAGGATCCGTTCCGAGGAGGAAGTCCATGCTAGGCGGGCCAACAAGAAGAACAAGGGAAAGATGTACCCCGAGGGAAAAGGCAAGGGTAGAATGGAAGAGTGAATACCTACATTACCCGCTTTATTATTATGTTGTAGTATTGTTGTGAGTTTTTATTATGTTGTACTAGCTAGTTATTGTGCGTTTTGTGCTAGTTTTATTATGTGAGGTGTGTTAGTGGACACCTTAGCTTTGACAAGTTGTAGACTTATGGAGCTTTATTTGTTGTTGAAACCGTAATCCCTCCCATTATTAATTAAATAAGAGGATTGCTCGTGTCAAAAATTGTGAACGCTTGTTTCTTCCATCCGTTTGGTGAAGGCAATTCAATTTGAATCGTCCTAAACATTTGCGCTTGGGAAAGTGGTATTTTGTGGGAAGGGAAAAAGGCTCATTTTTCGTATTTTTTTGGGAAAGGGAATGGTTTTACCTTTCTCTTTTTTTATAGGGATTTTTGTATGGGAATGATTGTATTTGATTGTGGGAATGGTTGTATCCTTCTTGCGTAAGAAAGGAGTACCTACGTATCCACCTGAAAAGGTGAAATCAAACCATGATCGTAGCTCGAAATGTTTTGTGAATTTAATTGGGTTTTATGGTTGTATCTCTCAGGCATAAGAGGGACTGCCTACGTATCCACCTGAAAAGATGAAATCAAACCACGCTCGTAGTTCAGGGGGTTTTTTGTTTTAGTTCAAATGGACATTGCCTTTGACGGATCAAAGGACATTCAAAACGGGCAAGGTGTCGCAGCTTAGACTCGATAAAACATGCAATATCAAATAAGAACATATTGAGGAACTTGACTTGAAAAGGGTTGAGGTCGATGCTAGTTGTAAAACTAGGCTAGGTTGTTGGTTGATAGGGTTCAAGGGTAGTATTTCTTGAGTTGATCCAGGTTGGTCGGGTTTGTAAAGTCCTCCCCGTCTAGGTCACTCAGTCTCACTGCGCCCCCCGAAAGTATTTTCTTGACCAGGTATGGCCCGGCCCAGTTGGGTTTGAATTTTCCCCTCGGATCGACGGGTAATGGTGCTCGAACTGACTTGAGGACCAAGTCGCCCTCCCGGATGTTTCAGGGTTTAACCTTCTTGTTGAATGCCCATTGTATGCGTCGTTGTTATAGCTGGACGTTGTGTAAGGCGTTGAGTCGCCGTTCGTCTAGAAGAGTTAGTTGTTCGTACCTTCGACGGGTCCATTCCGCCTCAGGGACTTGACTCTCCAGTAGGATGCGTAGAAATGGGACCTCTAACTCTACCGGTTGAACCGCCTCCATACTGTATGCTAGGTAGAAGAGTGTGGCGCCTGTTGGTGTTCGAATGGAGGTTCGGTATCCCCAGAGTGCGAATGGGAGTTTTCTCGGCCAATCGCGGTAGTTGCCTTGCATTTTCTTGATAATGGTAACAAGAGTTTTGTTCGCTGCCTCCACCGCTCCGTTAGTTTGGGGACGGTAGGGGGATGATCGATGTCGTTTGATGTTGTATTTGTCCAGCAAAGCTTGAGTTTCCGCCCGGAAGTGAGAGCCTTGATCGCTGATGATTTCATGGGGTACCCCATATCGGCAGATGGTGTTATTTTGAATGAAATTGGCCACTTGCTTGGCGGTCAAGACTGCATACGACTGCGCTTCCACCCATTTGATGAAGTAGTCGATGGCGACAAGGACGAAGCAATGCCCCTTGGTGCCTATCGGGTTGACTTTCCCGATGATGTCGATGCCCCAGGTTGAGAAAAGCCAGGATGATGTCATTGTGTACAAAAGGGATGGTGGTATGTGTTGTATGTTAGCGAAGATTTGGCAATTGTGGCAATGTTTGACGTAGTTACGACAATCAGCTTCCATGGTGGTCCAGTAGTAACCTAGCCGCGTGATTTTACGTGTAAGCATCATTGCACTCATGTGAGGGCCACATTCTCCGTCGTGAACCTCTCCCATGACTTTTTTGGCTTTGTGATGGTCAATGCAAAGGAGGAGAATTCCTTGGGGTGTTCTTTTGTAGAGTTGATTTTGGTTTATGACGAATTGTGATACAAGTAAACGGATGGCTCTTTGTCCTCTTCGATCAGAGTTGGGAGGAAATTCGTTTTTGGTTTTGTAATTGAGGATGGCTTGGTACCAAGGTTCATCATGGCTTTCCTCGTTGTCGATAATGGCACAAATGTGGGCTGGCTCGATCTGCATTTCGACACATAGGGGCATTGACGTCAGGTCGTCGAGCGCGGCAAGTTTTGCCAGGGCATCAGCAAATTGATTTTCCTCTCGTGGCAAGTGGAAGTAGTCGACTTGGTCGAAGAACTCGGCCTCTTGATTGATCTTTGCTCGGTAGGGAGCTAAGCTGTCAGATCGGATTTTCCATGATCCGGATACCTGATTGATGATGAGTGAGGAATCGCCATGGACCTTCAGTCTCTTGATGCCAAGTGTGATGGCTGCTTGTAGGCCTATGAGACATGCTTCATATTCATCGGCGTTATTGGTGACGGCGAAGTCTAGCTTGACCGATATCGGAACGTGTTCTCCCTCTGGCGATATTAGAAGGATTCCTACCCCAAAACCTCTCAGATTAGATGCACCATCAAAGTATACGTCCCATGCGTCGGAGTCGGCACAAAGGATGTCTTCGTTAGGAAGTGACCATGTGTCGGTCGTTGGATCCTCGTTGACGGGATTTTCTGCTAGGAAATCAGCGACTGCTCTTCCCTTGATAACCTTGAGGGGTACGAACTTGAGGTCAAATTTGGACAGCATGAGTGTCCATCTAGACAGCCTTCCATTTAGTACGGGTTTTTCGAAGATCTATTTAACCGGGTTCATCTTGGAGTAGATGTGGACCGAGTAGCTGAGCATGTAATGCCGCAGCTTCTTCGTTAACCATACTAGGGCAAGGCATGTCTTTTCCAGTTGGGTATACCTCGTCCCGTACTCAATGAACTTTTTGCTGATGTAGTAGATGGCTCGCTCCTCGTTGCCAACTGTTTGTGCAAGCATTGCTCCCATGGCTGTGTCGGTAACAGTCAGGTATAGGGATAGAGGAATCCCTGGTTTAGGTGGCATGAGGACATGAGGTTTGGATAGGATTTCCTTTATCCTGTCGAACGCCTTTTGACAGTCGTCGTCCCAATCGGTGTGATCGGATGCACAAAGCTTCTTGAATATCGGTTCACAGATCATAGTGAGCTTGGCAATGAACCGGCTGATGTATTGGACCTGACCGAGAAATCCCCGAATCTCCTTCTCGTTCTTAGACCGAGGCATTTGTTGAAGGGCTTTGATTTTGGTTGGATCAATCTCAATGCCTCTTTTGCTGACGACATGTCCCAAGAGCTTTCCGGAGGTGACCCCGAATGCACACTTCTAAGGATTTAATCTCATGTTATATTTCCGCAGATGAGCGAAGAATTTCCGGAGGGCATTGATGTGGCTGTCCCGTTCTTTTGATTTGACGATCATGTCATCGACATATAGCTCTACCTCCTTGTGCATCATATCATGTAGGAGAGTGGTAGCGGTTCTTTGATAGGTCGCTCCGGCGTTGATGAGGCCGAAAGGCATGACCGTGTAGCAATATGTACCCCACTGTATGGTGAACGCAGTTTTGTGCATGTCTTCCTCAGCCATCTTAATCTGGTTGTACCCGGCATACCCGTCCATGAATGATAGGAGAGCATGTTCGGCAGTGTTGTCCACCAGAATGTCAACATGTGGCAAAGGGAAGTCGTCCTTTGGACTTGCCTTGTTCAGATCCCTGAAGTCGACGCAAACCCGAATTCTTCCATCTTTCTTTGGTACCGGCATAATGTTGGCCACCCAATTCGAGTATTCAGACACTTTGATGAACCCAGCCTTGAACTGTTTGTCCACCTCTTACTTGATTTTTAGGGCCTACCCAGGACGCATCCAGCGTAGCTTCTGTTTCACAGGTTTAGCCCCGGGTTTAATGGGTATCCGGTGCTCTGCGATTTCTCTGTCAATCCTGCATATCTCTCGTAAGACCAGGCGAACACGTCCTTGTATTCGTGGAGGAGGTTAATGAACTGTTGTCTTTCCGAGGGGTCCAGGGTTGTCCCTATCCCAAGTTCTTGAGGTGTGTTGCCGGTTCCTACGTTAATAGGCTCGGTTTCCTCAATGATGGGGGTTCTGGTTTCCCGTTTGTCAAGTTCTTTGGCTAAGTGAGGTGGGTAGTCACTCAAGTCAAATTCCTCATAATCATTCGAATTGCATTGCGCTTAAATTGAGACGAGTCATAAGCAAACTTAGCGTTCATTAAGTTGACACGAGCGAAAAGCTCGGAAAGGACAGACATCTCGTGGTCAGTCGAGGTGACACGACAGAGGAAGTGGCCCCCGGAATGCTCCAGGTTGTCACCATTCATGGGAGTGGGGGTGACCCTAGTAGACTCACCTCTCGAATCACCCACGATTTTGTGATAAAACAAAGGGGAAGGGACCTTGACCGGGACATCGAGAGTGTTCGGAGTCTGTGACGGACTCGACTCCGACTCGACTCGAGACTCGCATCCTTATTCACCTCCCTTCTTGAACATAGGGCCTTCTCCAGTTGTTATCTTGAGAATGCGGCCTTGGCGATCGGTCCATTTGATTGTTTTCCTCCAGCCCTGAGTAGCTTTCTTCGGGTCAGTATCGGAGATCAAGGCGGTTGGATCAAACTGGTTGTCTTTCAGGGCGATGTTGATGATGTCCTCATAGTCGAGGTGTTTGATGTTATCTTCCCCGAAGAGGAGTGTGACAGCTTGTCCGTCAAGGCATGGTGACGGTTTGGACTCAGTTGATGCAGCTTCGATGTTGTTGGGAATAAAGTGGCAGTCCTGGAAGACTTCCACTCCCGGGTATCTAGCCCTTGCCACAAAGTCATAGATCGGCTCCGGAAAGCCGTGGTAGAGTTCAGACTCTCCCTCGGGGACAAAGTATCTGTTGAGAGTCAGGTGGTATGGACGGAGGATGGCTTCATTGGTAGGTTCGTATCCCAACCCAAAGGGAATGTTGGGGACCTTAGCCTATTTCAAGGAAGCAATGGGTCCTTCAGTGGATTGAGCGGCACACCCGGGAAATAACCTTGACGCATCATGATACGGTTGATCGTGAGGTTGTTGAACGGGTCACACTCAGAGGTTGCCAATTCGTCAGTTATGGCGTTTACGGCTTGGAAACCCCACATTTCATTGTCGTCCTCCTCAATGGCTTGGGAGGCTACCCCTCTTCTCATAACTGCTTTGATTGGGGAAGTGGGGATCGTGATCATTTTCCCTTTGAAGGGGACCCTGATTTTTTGGTGGAGCGTTGATGTGACCGCCTTGACGGCGTGAATCCAGGGACGTCCCAGGAGCATGTTGAAGGATGCGTTGATGTCGACCACTTGAAAACTGGTTTGTCTTTCTAAGGGTCCGGTTGCGACGGTTAAAGTGACTAGCCCAGCGACCTTGCGACGAGTGCCGTCGTAGGCGCATACCACTTGATTCGTTGGGATTAGATCAGATTCCTTGATACCCAGCCTGTGGGCGATTTTGATAGGAATGACATTCACGGCGGAACCGTCATCCACGAGGACCATTGGTATATTCTTTTGGAGGTATTGTACGGTGATGTACAGGGCCAGGTTATGGTTGGCTCCGAACAGGGGAATATCCTCGCCGGAGAAGACGATCGGGTTGCTCAGATCAGGGGCGTCTTTCGTCATGTGCGCCACTATTTCTTATGGGGAAGAGGTGGAGGGCACGGTTAATTTTCCCAAGGCCAGCAGCAAGGCCTGTCGATTCTCAAAAGACGTTGCGATCAGCTGCCAAATTGAGATTTCGGCGTTTTCTTTCTGGAGATGTTTCAGGATTGAGTTCTCGGGGGCCTTTGGTTGAGTGTCCACCTCTGGGACGATTTGGTCATTCGTTGTTGGAACAGCCGTTGAGTTGCTCGGATTCTGATAGGGACGTCCGGACCGGGTGAGATGTCCGATTTCCTTCGTCCGCTTTTCCTTCCCCGGGACGATATAGACATCCTCAACATCATCCCGCCATATGCCGTTAATTTCAGGGGCTCGAGGATACCTTGGAGGGGTATTCCTCGTTGGGTAGTTCTTGTGGGGGATATTTTTGTGAGGGCGATTTTTGTGGGGGTAGTTATTTTGAGGGTGATTTTCGTGAGGTCTATGCCAGAATGGTCGCGGGAGTAATCCATCCTGGGGTGGGTAGTTTTGAATGCTTGGGGAATTCTCCCTCGGACGCGGTGTTAGGGGATTGAAGATGAGTCGACGGTAGGCGTCGTCGAGTCGGGTGATTCTCTCAGAGAGGCTGGCTATGGCCTCTTCAACTTGCTGAAACATAGTGAGCATGGTGGCAGCACTGAACACGAAAACTCCGTCTAAAGGATCCTTTTCCAGAACATTCACCTCCTCGTCAATCGGCAAGATGAGATGAGAACAGTCTAGGGTCGGCTCATCGTCAGAGATGGCCTGAATTCCCAGGGGATTCGTTTTGTTGTTCGGTTTATATGGTGGGGGTATAGGCAAATCTCCCTTCTCAATCATGTCTTGAATGAGGTGTTTG